>NW_026610380.1:0-1000 GCF_029499605.1 Hyla sarda | reverse complement strand
CATCTACATTTCCACCATTGTTGTCCCCATCTACATTTTCACCATTGTTGTCCCCCCATCTACATTTCCACCATTGTTGTCCCCCCATCTACATTTCCACCATTGTTGTCCCCCATCTACATTTCCACCATTGTTGTCCCCATCTACATTTCCACCATTGTTGTCCCCATCTACATTTCCACCATTGTTGTCCCACCATATACATTTCCACCATTGTTGTCCCCATCTACATTTCCACCATTGTTGGCCCCATCTACATTTCCACCATTGTTGTCTCCATCTACATTTCCACCATTGTTGTCCCCAATCTTCATTTCCACCATTGTTGTCCCCATCTACTTTTCCACCCTTGTTGTCCCCATCTACATTTCCACCATTGTTGTCCCCATCTACATTTCCACCATTGTTGTCCCCATCTACATTTCCACCATTGTTGTCTGCATCTACATTTGCACCATTGTTGTCCCCATCTACATTTCCACCATTGTTGTCCCCATCTACATTTCCACCATTGTTGTCCCCATCTACATTTCCACCATTGTTGTCCCCATCTACATTTCCACCATTGTTGTCCCCATCTACATTTCCACCATTGTTGTCCCCATCTACATTTCCACCATTGTTGTCCCCATCTACATTTCCACCATTGTTGTCCCCATCTACATTTCCACCATTGTTGTCCCCATCTACATTTCCACCATTGTTGTCCCCCATCTACATTTCCACCATTGTTGTCTCCATCTACATTTCCACCATTGTTGTCCCCATCTACATTTCCTCCATTGTTGTCTCCATCTACATTTCCACCATTGTTGTCCCCCCATCTACATTTCCTCCATTGTTGTCTCAATCTACATTTCCACCATTGTTGTCCCCATCTACATTTCCACCATTGTTGTCCCCCCATCTACATTTCCACCATTGTTGTCCCCCCATCTACATTTCCGCCATTGTTGTCCCCATCTACATTTCCACCATTGTTGTCCCCATCTACATTTCC
>NW_026610378.1:0-1000 GCF_029499605.1 Hyla sarda | reverse complement strand
GTGTTACACAGGTGTAGTGTAGTGTTATACAGGTGTAGTGTAGTGTTAGTATAATGTAATGTAGTGTTATACAGGTGTAGTGTAGTGTTAGTATAATGTAATGTAGTGTTAGTATAATGTAATGTAGTGTTATACAGGTGTAGTGTAGTGTTAGTATAATGTAATGTAATGTTATACAGGTGTAGTGTAGTGTTATACAGGTGTAGTGTAGTGTTAGGTATAATGTAATGTAGTGTTACACAGGTGTAGTGTAGTGTTATACAGGTGTAGTGTAGTGTTAGTATAATGTAATGTAGTGTTATACAGGTGTAGTGTAGTGTTAGTATAATGTAATGTAAGTGTTATACAGGTGTAGTGTAGTGTTATACAGGTGTAGTGTAGTGTTATACAGGTGTAGTGTAGTGTTATACAGGTGTAGTGTAAGTGTTTATACAGGTGTAGTGTAGTGTTATACAGGTGTAGTGTGTTATACAGGTGTAGTGTAGTGTTATACAGGTGTAGTGTTATACAGGTGTAGTAGTGTTATACAGGTGTAGTGTAGTGTTATACAGGTGTAGTGTTATACAGGTGTAGTGTAGTGTTATACAGGTGTAGTGTAGTGTTATACAGGTGTAGTGTAGTGTTATACAGGTGTAGTGTTATACAGGTGTAGTGTAATGTTATACAGGTGTAGTGTAGTGTTATACAGGTGTAGTGTAGTGTTATACAGGTGTAGTGTAGTGTTATACAGGTGTAGTGTAGTGTTATACAGGTGTAGTGTAGTGTTATACAGGTGTAGTGTTATACAGGTGTGTAGTGTAGTGTTATACAGGTGTAGTGTAGTGTTATACAGGTGTAGTGTAGTGTTATACAGGTGTAGTGTAGTGTTACACAGGTGTAGTGTAGTGTTATACAGGTGTAGTGTTATACAGGTGTAATGTAGTGTTATACAGGTGTAGTTTAGTGTTATACAGGTGTAGTGTAGTGTTAGTATAATGTAATGTAATGTTACACAGGTGTA
>NW_026610377.1:0-1000 GCF_029499605.1 Hyla sarda | reverse complement strand
ATCCAGGCTGCACGCAGAATCCTTCCTATGCTTCATATGGTTTTGTGCCCTCAGCGCAACACATTCTCTGGTTAGCGTAATTCTTTACCATAAATCTCACAGTACCCGCACTAGAGGCTTGTGGTGGCGGATGAGAGGAAACTGTCCTTTGGGGTTTAGGATAGTTAGGGTGTTGCTGTTCGGAATATTTAAGGGCGCTGTTAACCCTTGTCACTCGTGACGCCAGGGTGAGGGTTAAATGCTGTATTCTTGACAGGCCTATTGCCCACCCTTCCCCAAGAGCAATAGGTGATGCAGAAATAAAGGATTGTCCACAACCGCTGGTAACTGAAAACTTGCAGGACCTTTTACTGAGGAGTTTCTGTACATGTAGTAATAGTAACAGTCCAGATAACAGTCTCTACAGATAGAGCTGATCAGTGATTGACAGTCAGTTGGGATCAGATAAGCCCAATTTAGCTTCTGAAGGATTGTATAGCAGAGATCCGCTGGATTTAGGGGAGTGATTAGATCCAGTGGTCTTGCGGTGAGTAGCGGGAAATTGCGCAGTCTATCCGCTATGTTATAGGCCGAGGCCGCAAGGCTTTGGCCTAGTAAATCGTCTTGTAAGCTGCGGAGGTCCTACCTCTTCCAGAGTCAGCAAGAGAGCGATCAAGATGGCGCAGGTCCCTTATATGGGCAGGAGGCTGTCTGTTTTAGATTGGTCTGTAACGACTGTCACTCACCGTACATTGCATTGTGGGTGAACCACGTCTCGGGGAACCTCCAAAGGTCCTGTAGCAAAACCATAGAGTTCTAACCTAATCACGTGACCCCGCAGGTCCTGCTACGCTCCGAACAGGTAGATAACTAAATATATACATATTTATACTTCTATTGATAAGAACTTCTATACAGTCATTGACTAACTGAGGGGTGACAAGGGGAGAACTAAAAAGAGGGACCCTGACGTCCTAGGGACTCTGATTATGGGGACCTCTGCAAAGGTAACGTATACAAT
>NW_026610376.1:0-1000 GCF_029499605.1 Hyla sarda | reverse complement strand
GTGGGGGGGAGGGCGGTGTGTGTGTCACTGTGATGTGGGGGGGGGGAGCGGTGTGTGTGTCACTGTGATGTGGGGGGGGGAGCGGTGTGTGTGTCACTGAGGGGGGGGAGCGGTGTGTGTGTCACTGTGAGGTGGGGGGGGGGAGCGGTGTGTGTGCGTCACTGTGAGGTGAGGGGGGGGAGCGGTGTGTGTGTCACTGTGATGTGGGGGGGGGAGCGGTGTGTGTGTCACTGAGGGGGGGGAGCGGTGTGTGTGTCACTGTGAGGTGGGGGGGGGGAGCGGTGTGTGCGTCACTGTGAGGTGGGGGGGGGGAGCGGTGTGTGCGTCACTGAGGGGGGGGGGAGCGGTGTGTGCGTCATTGAGGGGGGGAGCGGTGTGTGTGTCACTGTGAGGTGGGGGGGGGGGAGCGGTGTGTGCGTCATTGAGGGGGGGGAGCGGTGTGTGTGTCACTGTGAGGTGGGGGGGGGGAGCGGTGTGTGCGTCACTGAGGGGGGGGGAGCGGTGTGTGTGTCACTGTGAGGTGGGGGGGGGGAGCGGTGTGTGTGTCACTGTGAGGTGGGGGGGGGGGAGCGGTGTGTGCGTCACTGAGGGGGGGGAGCGGTGTGTGTGTCACTGTGGTGGGGGGGGGGGAGCGGTGTGTGCGTCACTGAGGGGGGGGAGCGGTGTGTGCGTCACTGAGGGGGGGGGGAGCGGTGTGTGTGTCACTGTGAGGTGGGGGGGGGGAGCGGTGTGTGCGTCACTGAGGGGGGGGAGCGGTGTGTGTGTCACTGTGAGGTGGGGGGGGGGGAGCGGTGTGTGTGTCACTGTGAGGTGGGGGGGGGGGGAGCGGTGTGTGCGTCACTGAGGGGGGGGAGCGGTGTGTGCGTCACTGAGGGGGGGGAGCGGTGTGTGTGTCACTGTGAGGTGGGGGGGGAGCGGTGTGTGTGTCACTGTGAGGTGGGGGGGGGGAGCGGTGTGTGCGTCACTGAGGGGGGGGAGCGGTGTGTGTGTCACTGTGAGG
>NW_026610375.1:0-1000 GCF_029499605.1 Hyla sarda | reverse complement strand
ATGCTGAATCTTAATCACTAGACCACCAGGGAGGTCCTATACACACATACAACCAAGTGCTGAATCTTATTCACTAGACCACCAGGGAAGTGCTATACACAGACACAACCAAGTGCCGAATCTTAATCACTAGACCACCAGGGAGGTGCTATACACAGACACATTCAAATGCTGAATCTTAATCACTAGACCACCTGGGAGGTCCTATACACACATACAACCAAGTGCTGAATCTTAATCACTAGACCACCAGGGAAGTGCTATACACAGACACAACCAAGTGCCGAATCTTAATCACTAGACCACCAGGGAGGTGCTATACACAGACACATTCAAATGCTGAATCTTAATCACTAGACCACCAGGGAGGTCCTATACACACATACAACCAAGTGCTGAATCTTATTCACTAGACCACCAGGGAGGTGCTATACACAGAAACAACCAAGTGCCGAATCTTAATCACTAGACCACCAGGGAGGTGCTATACACAGACACAACCAAGTGCTGAATCTTAATCACTAGACCACCAGGGAGGTGCCATACACAGACACAACCAAATGCTGAATCTTAATCACTAGACCATCAGGGACATGCTATACACAGACACAAACAAGTGCTGAATGTTAATCACTAGACCACCAGGTAGGTGCTATATACAGAGACAACCAAGTGCTGAATGTTAATCACTAGACCACCAGGGATGTGCTATACACAGACACAACCAAGTGCTGAATCTTAATCACTAGACCACCAGGGAGGTGCTATACACAGACACAACCAAGTGCTGAACCTTAATCACTAGACCACCAGGGAGGTGCTATACACAGACACAACCAAGCGCTGAATCTTAATCACTAGACCACCAGGAATGTGCTATAAACAGACACAAACAAGTGCTGAATCTTAATCACTAGACCACCAGGGAGGTGCTATACACACATATAACCAAGTGCTGAATCTTAATCACTAGACCACCAGGGAGGTGCTATACACAGAT
>NW_026610374.1:0-1000 GCF_029499605.1 Hyla sarda | reverse complement strand
CTAAGACAGTGTTTCCCAAGCAGGGTGCCTCCAGCTGTTGCAAAATTGCAACTGTCCGGGCATGCTGAAGTTGTAGTTTTGCAACAGCTGGGGGCACCCTACTTGTGAAACACTGGTCTAAGTAGATGGGGGGTGTACTAGCACTGGGGAGCTGCCAACATGTCCTGTGACATACTGAAGCAGAGCAGGACCCCCTCCCTTCAGAGACTGGGCCGCAGGACAGTATTCCAACATGATGTCAACCTCAAACACCTCCAAGACCACCACTGCCTTGCTAAAGAAGCTGAGGGTAAAGGTGATGGACTGGTCAAGCATGTCTCCAGACCTTAACCCTATTGAGCATCAGGGGGGCATCCTCAACGGAAGGTGGGGGAGCACAACTCCATCCATCAGCTCTGTCATGCCATCATGGAGGAGTAGAAAAGGACTCCATTGGTAACCTGTGAACTCCATGCCCAAGAAGCTTAAAGGGGCTCCAAAAGATAGGGTGTAAGATGTCTGATCGCAGAGGTCCCACCGATGGGAACCCCCGCGATCTCTCCTGCAGCACCCCGTCATCTGATGCACGGAGCAAACTTCGGAGCGATGGCCGCCCCGCCCCCTCTCATAGACTTGCATTGAGGGGGCGGAGCTGTGATGTCACGATACTCTGGCCCCTGTATCGCCCATCATCAGGTATGGAGCGAAGTTCGCTTTGTGCAGCAGATGACACCGGGTGCTGCAGGAGAGATCGTGGGGGTTCCCAGCGGCAAGAGTCCCGCGATCAGACATCCTAGGCCCTATCCTTTGGATAGGGTATAAGATGTCTAGGGGCGGAGTACCCCTTTAAGGCTGTAAAATAATGGTGGCCACACAAAATATTGACACTTTGGACATTTACACTTCGGGGTGTACTCACCTTAGTTGCCAAGGTTTAGACATTAATGTCTGTGTGATGAGTTATTTTGAGGGGACACAATATGATACAGTGCTCCCTCAAGTTACAATATTAATTGGTTCC
>NW_026610372.1:926528-1129123 GCF_029499605.1 Hyla sarda | reverse complement strand
CCCAGACCGAGAGGACCATCACCGAACAAACACCCCAGACCGGCAGGATCATCACCGAACAAACACCCCAGACCGAGAGGACTATCACCGAACAAACACCCCAGACCAGCAGGACCATCACTGGACAAACACCCCAGACCGGCAGGACCATCACCGAACAAACACCCCAGACCGGCAGGACTATCACTGGACAAACACCCCAGACCGGCAGGACTATCACTGGAAAAACACCCCAGACTGGCAGGACCATCACCGAAAAAACACCCCAGACCGGCAGGACTATCACTGGACAAACACCCCAGACTGGCAGGACCATCACCGAACAAACACCCCAGACTGGCAGGACCATCACAGAACAAACACCCCAGACCGAGAGGACCATCACCGAACAAACACCCCAGACCGGCAGGACCATCACTGGACAAACACCCCAGACCGGCAGGACTATCACCGGACAAACACCCCAGACTGGCAGGACCATCACCGAAAAAACACCCCAGACCGTCAGGACCATCACCGAACAAACACCCCAGACCAGCAGGACTATCACTGGACAAACACCCCAGACTGGCAGGACCATCACCGAACAAACACCCCTGACTGGCAGGACCATCACAGAACAAACACCCCAGACCGAGAGGACCATCACCGAACAAACACCCCAGACCGGCAGGATCATCACCGAACAAAAACCCCAGACCGTCAGGACCATCACCGAACAAACACCCCAGACCGTCAGGACTATCACTGGACAAACACCCCAGACTGGCAGGACCATCACCGAACAAACACCCCAGACCGTCAGGACCATCACCGAACAAACCCCCCAGACCGAGAGGACCATCACCGAACAAACACCCCAGACCGGCAGGACCATCACTGGACAAACACCCCAGACTGGCAGGACCATCACCGAACAAACACCCCAGACTGGCAGGACCATCACCGAACAAACACCCCAGACCGGCAGGACCATCACAGAACAAACACCCCAGACCGGCAGGACCATCACTGGACAAACACCCCAGACCGGCAGGACCATCACCGGACAAACTCCCCTGACCGGCAGGACCATCACCGGACAAACACCCCAGACCGGCAGAACCATCACCGGACAAACACCCCAGACCGGCAGCACCATCACCGGACAAACTCCCCTGACCGGCAGGACCATCAACGGACAAACACCCCAGACCGGCAGAACCATCACCGGACAAACACCCAAGACCGGCAGGACCATCACCGAACAAACACCCCAGACCGGCTGGACCATCACCGTACAAACACCCCAGACCGGCTGTACCATCACTGGACAAACACCCCAGACCAGCAGGACCATCACTGGACAAACACCCAAGACCAGCAGGACCATCACCGAAAAAACACCCCAGACCGGCAGGACCATCACTGGACAAACATCCCAGGCCAACAGGACCATCACTGGACAAACAATCCAGACCAACGGGACCATCACGGGACAAACATCCGAGACCGGCTGGACCATCACTGGACAAACAACCCAGACCAGCAGGACCATCACTTGACAAACACCCCAGACCGTCGGGACCACCACTGGACAAACATCCAAGGCCAACAGGACCATCACCGGACAAACACCCCAGACCAGCAGGACTATCACCGGACAAACACCCCAGACCGGCAGGACCATCACTGGACAAATATCCCAGACCAGCAGGACCATCACTGGACAAACACCCAAGACCGGCAGGACTATCACCGAAAAAACACCCCAGACTGGCAGGACCATCACTGGACAAACACCCCAGACCGGCAGGACCATCACTGGACAAACATCCCAGGCCAACAGGACCATCACTGGACAAACATCCCAGACCAGCAGGACCATCACTGGAAAAACATCCTAGACCAACAGGACCATCACTGGACAAACATCCTAGACCAACAGGACCATCGCTGGACAAACACCCCAGACTTGCAGGACCATCACTGGACAAACATCCCAGACCGGCTGGACAATCATTGTACAAACACCCCAGACCAGCAGGACCATCACTGGACAAACACCCAAGACCAGCAGGACCATCACCGAAAAAACACCCCAGACCCGCAGGACCATCACTGGACAAACATCCCAGGCCAAAAGGACCATCACTGGACAAACATTCCAGACCAACGGGACCATCACGGGACAAACATCCCAGACCGGCAGGACCATCACGGGACAAACATCCGAGACCGCCTGGACCATTACTGGACAAACAACCCAGACCAGCAGGACCATCACTGGACAAACACCCCAGACCGTCGGGACCACCACTGGACAAACATCCCAGGCCAACAGGACCATCACCGGACAAACACCCCAGATCAGCAGGACTATCACCGGACAAACACCCCAGACTGGCAGGACCATCACTGGACAAATGTCCCAGACCAGCAGGACCATCACTGGACAAACACCCCAGACCGGCAGGACCATCACGGGACAAACATGCCAGACCGGCTGGACCATCACGGGACAAACATCCCAGACCGGCAGGACCATCATGGGACAAACATCCCAGACCGGCATGACCATCACGGGACAAACATCTCAGACCGGCAGAACCGTCACGGGACAAACATCCCAGACCGGCAGGACCATCACGGGACAAACATCCCAGACCCACAGGACCATCACAGGACAAACATCCCAGACCAGCAGGACCATCACGGGACAAACATCCCAGACCGGCAGGACCATCACAGGACAAACATCCCAGACCGGCAGGATCATCACGGGACAAACATCCCAGACCGGCAGGACCATCACGGGACAAACATCCCAGACCCACAGGACCATCACAGGACAAATATCCCAGACCAGCAGGACCATCACGGGACAAACATCCCAGACCGGCAGGACCATCACAGGACAAACATCCCAGACCGGCAGGACCATCATGGGACAAACATCCCAGACCGGCAGGACCATCATGGGACAAACATCCCAGACCGGCAGGACCATCACTGGACAAACATCCCAGACCGGCAGGACCATCACGGGACAAACATCCCAGACCGGCAGGACCATCACGGGACAAACATCCCAGACCGGCAGGACCATCACGGGACAAACATCCCAGACCGGCAGGACCATCACGGGACAAACATCCCAGACCCACAGGACCATCATGGGACAAACATCCCAGACCGGCAGGTTCATTACCGGACAAACACCACAGAGCGGCAGGACCATCACTGGACAAACACCCCAGACCGGCAGGACCATCACTCGACAAACATCCCAGACCGGCAGGACCATCACTGGACAAACACCCCAGACCGGCAGGACCATCACTGGACATACATACCAGACTGGCAGGAACATCACTGGACATACATACCAGACTGGCAGGACCATCATAGGACAAACACCCCAGAGTGGCAGGACCATCACTCGACAAACATCGCAGACTGGCAGGACCATCATGGGACAAACATCCCAGATCGGCAGGACCATCACTGGACATACATATCAGACTGGCAGGACCATCATGGGACAAACATCCCAGACCGGCAGGACCATCACTGGACAAACACCCCAGACCCACAGGACCATCACGGGACAAACATCGCAGACTGGCAGGACCATCACTGGACAAACATCCCAGACCAGCAGGACCATCACTGGACATACATACCAGACTGGCAGGACCATCATAGGACAAACACCCCAGAGTGGCAGGACCATCACTCGACAAACATCGCAGACTGGCAGGACCATCACAGGACAAACATCCCAGACCGGCAGGACCATCACTGGACAAACACCCCAGACCGGCAGGACCATCACTGGACAAACACCCCAGACCGGCAGGACCATCACTGGACAAGCATCCCAGACCGGCAGGACCATCACTGGACAAACACCCCAGACCGGCAGGACCATCACTGGACATACATATCAGAGTGGCAGGACCATCACTCGACAAACATCGCAGACTGGCAGGACCATCACTGGACAAACATCCCAGACCGGCAGGACCATCACTGGACAAACACCCCAGACCCACAGGACCATCACTGGACATACATACCAGACTGGCAGGACCATCATAGGACAAACACCACAGAGCGGCAGGACCATCACACGACAAACATCGCAGGCCGGCAGGACCATCATAGGACAAACACCACAGAGCGGCAGGACCATCACTTCTGTGCAGAGGCTCCGCTCTTTTCCACCACCCCCCATTCTTTAGTAGGTAGTTTACCCCATTAGGTAGGTGCCCCCTGTATGTAACCTCTCTTCGTTGACACACCTAGTATGCTCTATGTAGGACCCCTGAAAATTTGAAAGAAAAAAAACTACACATCTTCCCAGGTCCTAGTCTCCACCATATTTTCCCACTTTTAGACTACAGGCAGCTTCTTCCTGCAGCCACTAGAGGCCGGGAGTATCTCTACCTTTAGCCTAGAAGAGGTCAGAGCTGAGCTGGACATCTGAGGTGGTGCAGGGCCTCAGGCGTCAGAGTCATCTTACCCACATGACTGCCATAGCACCCCAAAGGGAATCGGCTGAGATCTCATAACCTGAGGCTGCACTACTGAGACATTCAGACGATTATAAATCCAGATCCTGAGGCTGCACTACTGAGACATTCAGACGATTATAGGTCCAGATCCTGAGGCTGCACTACTGAGATATTCAGAAGATTATAGGTCCAGATCCTGAGGCTGCACTACTGAGACATTCAGACGATTATAAGTCCAGATCCTGAGGCTGCACTACTGAGACATTAAGACGATTATAAGTCCAGATCCTGAGGCTGCACTACTGAGACATTCAGATGATTATAGGTCCAGATCCTGAGGCTGCACTACTGAGACAGGCAAGCTTTAAAGAGTAGAGGAAGGGGTGATGACGGGACAGTATATATGTGGGACGCACCGGAACAGGTAAGAAACAGAAAAAGTCTTGTGACATATAACAAAGATTATTGAAACAATACTATATAGTGTCTATTATTAATAACACATCTATGTATATCTGAACATAGATAAATCAGGTCCAGCTCCGGAGGCTGCACTACTGAGACATTCAGACGATTATAGGTCCAGATCCTGAGGCTGCATTACTGAAACATTCAGACAATTATAAGTCCAGATCCTGAGGCTGCACTACTGAGACATTCAGACGATTATAGGTCCAGATCCTGAGGCTGCACTACTGAGACATTCAGACGATTATAAGTCCAGATCCTGAGGCTGCACCACTGAGACATTCAGATGATTATAAGTCCAGATCCTGAGGCTGCACTACTGAGACATTCAGACCATTATAAGTCCAGATCCTGAGGCTGCACTACTGAGACATTCAAACGATTATAAGTCCAGATCCTGAGGCTGCACCACTGAGACATTCAGAGGATTATAGGGCCAGATCCTGAGGCTGCACTACTGAGACCTTAAGATGATTATAGGTCCAGATCCTGAGGCTGCACTATTGAGACATTATGATGATTATAGGTTCAGATCCTGAGGCTGCACTACTGAGACATTATGATGATTATAGGTTCAGATCCTGAGGCTGCACTACTGAGACATTTTGATGATTATAGGCCCAGATCATGAGGCTGCACTACTGAGACATTATGATGATTGATGTCCTCACAGTTCGGATTCCCTATAGGATATAAAAAAAACAAAAGGCCTCAAGGAGTCGACAATGACCCCGATCAGTCTGGGGTCCAGGAGGTTTAGCTCACAGAGCATTGTCTAGACTGGATACAATTGTATATACCTCTCAGCTGAGGGCAGGACTAGCTATGTACAATGTATCAGTCTGGGGTTCGGGATGTTTAGCTCACAGAGCATTGTCTAAACTGGATACAATTGTATCACTTCTCAGCTGAGAGCAGGACGAGCTATGTACAATGTATCAGTCTGGGGTCCAGGAGGTTTAGCTCACAGAGCATTGTCTAGACTGGATACAATTGTATCACTTCTCAGCTGATATCAGGACGAGCTATGTACAATGTATCAGTCTGGAGTCCAGGATGTTTAGCTCACAGAGCATTGTCTAGACTGGATACAATTGTATCACTTCTCAGCTGAGAGCAGAACTAGCTATGTACAATGTATCAGTCTGGGGTCCAGGATGTTTAGCTCACAGAGCATTGTCTAAACTGGATACAATTGTATCACTTCTCAGCTGAGAGCAGGACGAGCTATGTACAATGTATCAGTCTGGAGTCCAGGATGTTTAGCTCACAGAGCATTGTCTAGACTGGATACAATTGTATCACTTCTCAGCTGAGAGCAGGACTAGCTATGTACAATGTATCAGTCTGGGGTCCAGGATGTTTAGCTCACAGAGCATTGTCTAGACTGGATACAATTGTATATACTTCTCAGCTGAGAGCAGGACGAGCTATGTGCAATGTATCAGTCTGGAGTCCAGGATGTTTAGCTCACAGAGCATTGTCTAGACTGGATACAATTGTATCACTTCTCAGCTGAGAGCAGGACGAGCTATGTACAATGTATCAGTCTGGAGTCCAGGATGTTTAGCTCACAGAGCATTGTCTAGACTGGATACAATTGTATCACATCTCAGCTGAGAGCAGGACTAGCTATGTACAATGTATCAGTCTGGAGTACGGGATGTTTAGCTCACAGAGCATTGTCTAGACTGGATACAATTGTATATACTTCTCAGCTGAGAGCAGGACTAGCTATGTACAATGTATCAGTCTGGGGTCCGGGATGTTTAGCTCACAGAGCATTGTCTAGACTGGATACAATTGTATCACTTCTCAGCTGAGGGCAGGACTAGCTATGTACAATGTATCAGTCTGGGGTCCAGGATGTTTAGCTCACAGAGCATTGTCTAGACTGGATACAATTGTATCACTTCTCAGCTGAGAGCAGAACGAGCTATGTACAATGTATCAGTCTGGGGTCCAGGAGGTTTAGCTCACAGAGCATTGTCTAGACTAGATACAATTGTATCACTTCTCAGCTGAGCAGAACGAGCTGTGTACAATGTATCAGTCTGGAGTCCAGGATGTTTAGCTCACAGAGCATTATCTAGACTGGATACAATTGTATCACTTCTCAGATGAGAGCAGGACGAGCTATGTACAATGTATCAGTCTGGGGTCCAGGGGGTTTAGCTCACAGAGCATTGTCTAGACTGGATACAATTGTATCACTTCTCAGCTTAGAGCAGGACGAGCTATGTACAAAGTATCAGTCTGGAGTCCAGGATGTTTAGCTCACAGAGCATTGCCTAGACTGGATACAATTGTATCACTTCTCAGCTGAGAGCAGGACGAGCTATGTACAATGTATCAGTCTGGAGTCCAGGAGGTTTAGCTCACAGAGCATTGTCTAGACTGGATACAATTGTATCACTTCTCAGCTTAGAGCAGGACGAGCTATGTACAAAGTATCAGTCTGGAGTCCAGGATGTTTAGCTCACAGAGCATTGTCTAGACTGGATACAATTGTATCACTTCTCAGCTGAGAGCAGGACGAGCTATGTACAATGTATCAGTCTGGAGTCCAGGAGGTTTAGCTCACAGAGCATTGTCTAGACTGGATACAATTGTATCACTTCTCAGCTGAGAGCAGGACGAGCTATGTACAATGTATCAGTCTGGAGTCCAGGAGGTTTAGCTCACAGAGCATTGTCTAGACTGGATACAATTGTATCACTTCTCAGCTGAGAGCAGGACTAGCTATGTACAATGTATCAGTCTGGAGTCCAGGATGTTTAGCTCACAGAGCATTGTCTAGACTGGATACAATTGTATCACTTCTCAGCTGAGAGCAGGACTAGCTATGTACAATGTATCAGTCTGGGGTCCAGGATGTTTAGCTCACAGAGCATTGTCTAGACTGGATACAATTGTATCACTTCTCAGCTGAGAGCAGGACTAGCTATGTACAATGTATCAGTCTGGAGTCCAGGCTGTTTAGCTCACAGAGCATTGTCTAGACTGGATACAATTGTATCACTTCTCAGCTGAGAGCAGGACGAGCTATGTACAATGTATCAGTCTGGAGTCCAGGATGTTTAGCTCACAGAGCATTGTCTAGACTGGATACAATTGTATCACTTCTCAGCTGAGAGCAGGACGAGCTATGTACAATGTATCAGTCTGGGGTCCAGGGTGTTTAGCTCACAGAGCATTGTCTAGACTGGATACAATTGTATATACTTCTCAGCTGAGAGCAGGACTAGCTATGTACAATGTATCAGTCTGGGGTCCAGGATGTTTAGCTCACAGAGCATTGTCTAGACTGGGTACAATTGTATCACTTCTCAGCTGAGAGCAGGACGAGCTATGTACAATGTATCAGTCTGGAGTCCAGGATGTTTAGCTCACAGAGCATTGTCTAGACTGGATACAATTGTATCACTACTCAGCTGAGAGCAGGACTAGCTATGTACAATGTATCAGTCTGGGGTCCGGGATGTTTAGCTCACAGAGCATTGTCTAGACTGGATACAATTGTATCACTTCTCAGCTGAGAGCAGGACTAGCTATGTACAATGTATCAGTCTGGGGTCCAGGATGTTTAGCTCACAGAGCATTGTCTAGACTGGATACAATTGTATATACTTCTCAGCTGAGAGCAGGACTAGCTATGTACAATGTATCAGTCTGGGGTCCAGGGTGTTTAGCTCACAGAGCATTGTCTAGACTGGATACAATTGTATCACTTCTCAGCTGAGAGCAGGACTAGCTATGTACAATGTATCAGTCTGGAGTCCAGGATGTTTAGCTCACAGAGCATTGTCTAGACTGAATACAATTGTATCACTTCTCAGCTGAGAGCAGGACTAGCTATGTACAATGTATCAGTCTGGAGTCCAGGAGGTTTAGCTCACAGAGCATTGTCTAGACTGAATACAATTGTATCACTTCTCAGCTGAGAGCAGGATTAGCTATGTACAATGTATCAGTCTGGAGTCCAGGATGTTTAGCTCACAGAGCATTGTCTAGACTGGACACAATTGTATCACTTCTCAGCTGAGAGCAGGACGAGCTATGTACAATGTATCAGTCTGGAGTCCAGGATGTTTAGCTCACAGAGCATTGTCTAGACTGGATACAATTGTATCACTACTCAGCTGAGAGCAGGACTAGCTATGTACAATGTATCAGTCTGGAGTCCAGGATGTTTAGCTCACAGAGCATTGTCTAGACTGGACACAATTGTATCACTTCTCAGCTGAGAGCAGTACGAGCTATGTACAATGTATCAGTCTGGAGTCCAGGATGTTTAGCTCACAGAGCATTGTCTAGACTGGACACAATTGTATCACTTCTCAGCTGAGGACAGGACTAGCTATGTACAATGTATCAGTCTGGGGTTCCGGGATGTTTAGCTCACAGAGCATTGTCTAGACTGGATACAATGGTATCACTTCTCAGCTGAGAGCAGGACTAGCTATGTACAATGTATCAGTCTGGGGTCCAGGATGTTTAGCTCACAGAGCATTGTCTAGACTGGATACAATTGTATCACTTCTCAGCTGAGAGCAGGACTAGCTATGTACAATGTATCAGTCTGGAGTCCAGGATGTTTAGCTCACAGAGCATTGTCTAAACTGGATACAATTGTATCACTTCTCAGCTGAGAGCAGGACGAGCTATGTACAATGTATCAGTCTGGGGTCCGGGATGTTTAGCTCACAGAGCATTGTCTAGACTGGATACAATTGTATATACTTCTCAGCTGAGAGCAGGACGAGCTATGTACAATGTATCAGTCTGGAGTCCAGGGTGTTTAGCTCACAGAGCATTGTCTAGACTGGATACAATTGTATATACTTCTCAGCTGAGAGCAGGACGAGCTATGTACAATGTATCAGTCTGGAGTCCAGGATGTTTAGCTCACAGAGCATTGTCTAGACTGGATACAATTGTATATACTTCTCAGCTGAGAGCAGGACGAGCTATGTACAATGTATCAGTCTGGAGTCCGGGATGTTTAGCTCACAGAGCATTGTCTAGACTGGATACAATTGTATCACTTCTCAGCTGAGAGCAGGACGAGCTATGTACAATGTATCAGTCTGGAGTCCAGGATGTTTAGCTCACAGAGCATTGTCTAGACTGGATACAATTGTATATACTTCTCAGCTGAGAGCAGGACGAGCTATGTACAATGTATCAGTCTGGGGTCCGGGATGTTTAGCTCACAGAGCATTGCTCCTGAAAGCATCTGATGTACAGCACAAACCTGCAGTGATATTAAATTGCGCTGATTGCGGTGAAGCATGAAGTGTCCTGTATGGAGGAGCGGGGGAGGGGCGATGATACGGAGACGGTGAAATATTAACTCGCTTCCCGCGGAGACACTGGACCGGTCCTAGAAATGAGACAAAACTTCTCATCGCTCTAACAATGGCGTCGGGGCGGGTGAAGAGATTGTCGCTGCAGAAGGTGGAGGACACGGCGGCTCTTCAGTGGGCGCGGGTGGTGAATCGGGGCGAGGAGTCCAGGAAGGAGAACGCCATGAAGATCCTGCAGAGAACGGCCGCCCGCCATGACTGCGCCCTGCGGAGAGAGGTCACCGCCCTCAGGGGCTTCTTACTGAAGGTCAACGCCTCCTCTGGTCACATGAACGGCGGCGAAACGCGGGAAATGGCGTCAAAATGACCGGAATGATCCGGCTCTAATATCATTGAGAAATCTGGACTAGACCCGGAGAGATCAGGACTGAGATACGGCGATACGGCGATACTGCGATACTGAGATACTGCGATACTGAGATACTGAGATACTGAGATACTGTGTTACTGAGATACTGTGTTACTGAGATACTGCGATACTGAGATACTGCGATACTGAGATACTGAGATACTGCGATACTGAGATACTGCGATACTGCGATACGGCGATACTGCGATACTGAGATACTGAGATACTGTGTTACTGAGATACTGCGATACTGAGATACTGAGATACTGAGATACTGAGATACTGCGATACTGAGATACTGCGATACTGAGATACTGCGATACTGTGATACTGAGATACTGAGATACTGAGATACTGCAATACTGAGATACTGAGATACTGCGATACTGAGATACTGAGATACTGAGATACTGCGATACTGAGATACTGCGATACTGCGATACTGAGATACTGAGATACTGAGATACTGCGATACTGAGATACTGCGATACTGAGATACTGAGATACTGAGATACTGCGATACTGAGATACTGCGATACTGAGATACTGCGATACTGAGATACTGAGATACTGTGATACTGAGATACTGCGATACTGAGATACTGCGATACTGAGATACTGCGATACCGAGATACTGCGATACCGAGATACTGAGATACTGCGATACTGAGATACTGCGATACTGAGATACTGAGATACTGAGATACTGTGTTACTGAGATACTGTGTTACTGAGATACTGCGATACTGAGATACTGCGATACTGAGATACTGAGATACTGCGATACTGAGATACTGCGATACTGAGATACGGCGATACTGCGATACTGAGATACTGAGATACTGTGTTACTGAGATACTGCGATACTGAGATACTGAGATACTGAGATACTGAGATACTGCGATACTGAGATACTGCGATACTGAGATACTGCGATACTGCGATACTGCGATACTGAGATACGGCGATACTGCGATACTGAGATACTGAGATACTGTGTTACTGAGATACTGCGATACTGAGATACTGAGATACTGAGATACTGAGATACTGCGATACTGAGATACTGCGATACTGAGATACTGCGATACTGTGATACTGAGATACTGAGATACTGAGATACTGCAATACTGAGATACTGAGATACTGAGATACTGCGATACTGAGATACTGAGATACTGCGATACTGAGATACTGAGATACTGCGATACTGAGATACTGCGATACTGCGATACTGAGATACTGAGATACTGAGATACTGAGATACTGCGATACTGAGATACTGAGATACTGAGATACTGCGATACTGAGATACTGCGATACTGAGATACTGCGATACTGAGATACTGAGATACTGTGATACTGAGATACTGCGATACTGAGATACTGCGATACTGAGATACTGCGATACTGAGATACTGCGATACTGAGATACTGAGATACTGAGATACTGCGATACTGAGATACTGAGATACTGAGATACTGCGATACTGAGATACTGAGATACTGAGATACTGCGATACTGAGATACTGAGATACTGCGATACTGCGATACTGAGATACTGCGATACTGCGATACTGAGATACTGAGATACTGAGATACTGCGATACTGAGATACTGCGATACTGAGATACTGAGATACTGAGATACTGCGATACTGAGATACTGCGATACTGAGATACTGCGATACTGAGATACTGAGATACTGTGATACTGAGATACTGCGATACTGAGATACTGCGATACTGAGATACTGCGATACCGAGATACCGCGATACCGAGATACTGAGATACTGCGATACTGAGATACTGCGATACTGAGATACTGCGATACTGAGATACTGAGATACTGTGATACTGAGATACTGCGATACTGAGATACTGCGATACTGAGATACTGCGATACCGAGATACCGCGATACCGAGATACCGAGATACTGCGATACTGAGATACTGCGATACTGAGATACTGCGATACTGAGATACTGCGATACTGAGATACTGCGATTCTGCGATTCTGCGATACTGAGATACTGAGATACTGAGATACTGAGATACTGCGATACTGCGATACTGAGATACTGCGATACTGCGATACTGAGATACTGTGATACTGAGATACTGAGATACTGCGATACTACGATACTGTGATACTGAGATACTGTGATACTGAGATACTGAGATACTGCGATACTGCGATACTGAGATACTGCGATACTGAGATACTGAGATACTGCGATACTGAGATACTGCGATACTGAGATACTGCGATACTGAGATACTGCGATACCGCGATACCGAGATACCGCGATACCGAGATACCGAGATACTGCGATACTGAGATACTGCGATACTGAGATACTGTGATACTGAGATACTGCGATACTGTGATACCGCGATACTGAGATACTGCGATACCGAGATACCGAGATACCGAGATACCGCGATACTGAGATACTGCGATACCGAGATACTGCGATACTGAGATACTGCGATACCGCGATACCGAGATACTGCGATACCGAGATACTGCGATACCGAGATACTGAGATACCGAGATACTGAGATACCGAGATACTGAGATACTGCGATACTGTGATACCGAGATACAACAATACTGATATACGCAGATACTGATGTATTTAGATACAGTGATGCTGCGATGCTGTTTCCTTAACCCACTATGGTGTGTGGAGGGGGTCACAGCTCTCACCTACATTATTATTGTGGGATCACATGACTAGTGGGAGGAGTTTGGGGCCACTTTACCTGATGGGGTTAATTTGATCTGTTACATGAGATAGATACATTGTAGTAAATGTCCGGTTCACATTATACATTCAGGACTGTGCAGTTTTTGGGACTTGGTGATTTTTCCCCATCATTTGCCGCCGTTCGCCGTATTTTTCACTATAGATTATAACAAGACGACCGATCACCGAAAAAACTGCAAAGAAAAAAACATAAAATAAAACTGAGCTGGAGATAAAAATGTCTTGTGAATTTAATAACTTCTGAAGATTTAGTGTTTGTCGCTATTTTCAGGATCTCTGCTTGTTGTCTCGCACAGCTGGAGGTTCGTTGCAGTGGATCAGTGAAGATAATCCCATAATCAATCCCTGGAGATTATAATCCTGCAGACAAATCTCTCTCCTGTCTTGTTTGTTACAATGTATCAGTGCAGGAAGAAGAATTCTGCAGCTTCTTACACTGACAGTGAAGGGGTTAACAGTAATTTTCTATGTGATTTGGGTTCCCATAGTCACCATGAGGGCCCCTGACCCCCCGGGGCCCGGCCTCACTATGTTCTCTGGGGTCACCGAAGCAGAACTCTGAACATTACAAAGATTTTATGTCTCTTTTATGTTTGGAAACCTCAGAAACCTTTAGTGGCCCCTGTGCTGCCCAGTGGGGCCCTGTGAGGGGGATGTATAGGGGGATGTCGCGGCCTCTAAGGCTTGTGCCCCCCATAAATCATAATGATAACAGTAGATATTTCATTGGGTATATAAGGCTGCAATCTGGTGGTATTATGTGTGCACTGTATGGTGGTATTATTTTTGCACTGTATGGTGGTATTATTTTTGCACTGTATGGTGGTATTATTTTTGCACTGTATGGTGGTATTATTTTTGCACTGTATGGTGGTATTATTTTTGCACTGTATGGTGGTGTTATTTTTGCTCTGTATGGTGGTATTATTTTTGCACTGTATGGTGGTATTATTTTTGCACTGTATGGTGTTGTTATTTTTGCTCTGTATGGTGGTATTATTTTTGCACTGTATGGTGGTGTTATTTTTGCACTGTCTGGTGGTGTTATTTTTGCACTGTATGTTGGTATTATTTTTGCACTGTATTGTGGTATTATTTTTGCACTGTATGGTAGTATTATTTTTGCACTGTCTGGTGGTATTATCTTTGCACTGTATGTTGGTATTATTTTTGCACTGTATGGTGGTATTATTTTTGCACTGTATGGTGTTATATTTGCACTGTATGTTGGTATTATTTTTGCACTGTATGGTGGTATTATTTTTGCACTGTATGTTGGTATTATTTTTGCACTGTATGTTGGTATTATTTTTGCACTGTATTTTGGTATTATTTTTGCACTGTCTGGTGGTATTATATTTGCACTGTATGTTGGTATCATCTTTGCACTGTATGGTGGTATTATTTTTGCACTGTCTGGTGGTATTATATTTGCACTGTATGTTGGTATTATCTTTGCACTGTATGGCGGTATTATTTTTGCACTGTATGGTGGTATTATATTTGCACTGTATGTTGGTATTATATTTGCACTGTATGGTGGTATTTTTTTTGCACTGTATGGCGGTATTATTTTTGCACTGTATGGTGGTATTATTTTTGCACTGTATGGTGTTATATTTGCACTGTATGTTGGTATTATTTTTGCACTGTATGTTGGTATTATTTTTGCACTGTATGTTGGTATTATTTTTGCACTGTCTGGTGGTATTATATTTGCACTGTATGTTGGTATTATCTTTGCACTGTATGGTGGTATTATTTTTGCACTGTCTGGTGTTATTTTTGCACTGTATGGTGGTATTATTTTTGCACTGTATGGTGGTATTATTTTTGCACTGTATGTTGGTATTATTTTTGCACTGTATGGTGGTATTATTTTTGCACTGTCTGGTGGTGTTATTTTTGCACTGTCTGGTGGTATTATCTTTGCACTTTATGGCGGTATTATTTTTGCACTGTATGGTGGTATTATTTTTGCACTGTATGGTGGTGTTATTTTTGCACTGTATGTTGGTATTATTTTTGCACTGTATGGTGGTATTATTTTTGCACTGTATGGGGGTGTTATTTTTGCACTGTCTGGTGGTATTATTTTTGCACTGTATGGTGGTATTTTTTTTGCACTGTATGGCGGTATTATTTTTGCACTGTATGGTGGTATTATTTTTGCACTGTATGGTGTTATATTTGCACTGTATGTTGGTATTATTTTTGCACTGTATGTTGGTATTATTTTTGCACTGTATGTTGGTATTATTTTTGCACTGTCTGGTGGTATTATATTTGCACTGTATGTTGGTATTATCTTTGCACTGTATGGTGGTATTATTTTTGCACTGTCTGGTGTTATTTTTGCACTGTATGGTGGTATTATTTTTGCACTGTATGGTGGTATTATTTTTGCACTGTATGTTGGTATTATTTTTGCACTGTATGGTGGTATTATTTTTGCACTGTCTGGTGGTGTTATTTTTGCACTGTCTGGTGGTATTATCTTTGCACTTTATGGCGGTATTATTTTTGCACTGTATGGTGGTATTATTTTTGCACTGTATGGTGGTGTTATTTTTGCACTGTATGTTGGTATTATTTTTGCACTGTATGGTGGTATTATTTTTGCACTGTATGGGGGTGTTATTTTTGCACTGTCTGGTGGTATTATTTTTGCACTGTATGGTGGTATTATTTTTGCACTGTATGGTGGTATTACTTTTGCACTGTATGGTGGTATTATTTTTGCACTGTATGGTGGTATTATTTTTGCACTGTATGGTGGTGTTATTTTTGCACGGTCTGGTGGTATTATTTTTGCACTGTATGTTGGTATTATTTTTGCACTGTATGGTGGTATTATTTTTGCACTGTATGGTGGTATCTTTGCACTGTATGGTGGTATTATTTTTGCACTGTATTGTGGTATTATTTTTGCACTGTATGGTGGTATTACTTTTGCACTGTATGGTGGTATTATTTTTGCACTGTATGGTGGTATTATTTTTGCACTGTATGGTGTTATATTTGCACTGTATGTTGGTATTATTTTTGCACTGTATGTTGGTATTATTTTTGCACTGTATGTTGGTATTATTTTTGCACTGTCTGGTGGTATTATATTTGCACTGTATGTTGGTATTATCTTTGCACTGTATGGTGGTATTATTTTTGCACTGTCTGGTGTTATTTTTGCACTGTATGGTGGTATTATTTTTGCACTGTATGGTGGTATTATTTTTGCACTGTATGTTGGTATTATTTTTGCACTGTATGGTGGTATTATTTTTGCACTGTCTGGTGGTGTTATTTTTGCACTGTCTGGTGGTATTATCTTTGCACTTTATGGCGGTATTATTTTTGCACTGTATGGTGGTATTATTTTTGCACTGTATGGTGGTGTTATTTTTGCACTGTATGTTGGTATTATTTTTGCACTGTATGGTGGTATTATTTTTGCACTGTATGGGGGTGTTATTTTTGCACTGTCTGGTGGTATTATTTTTGCACTGTATGGTGGTATTATTTTTGCACTGTATGGTGGTATTACTTTTGCACTGTATGGTGGTATTATTTTTGCACTGTATGGTGGTATTATTTTTGCACTGTATGGTGGTGTTATTTTTGCACGGTCTGGTGGTATTATTTTTGCACTGTATGTTGGTATTATTTTTGCACTGTATGGTGGTATTATTTTTGCACTGTATGGTGGTATCTTTGCACTGTATGGTGGTATTATTTTTGCACTGTATTGTGGTATTATTTTTGCACTGTATGGTGGTATTACTTTTGCACTGTATGGTGGTATTATTTTTGCACTGTATGGTGGTATTATTTTTGCACTGTATGGTGGTATTACTTTTGCTCTGTATGGTGGTATTATTTTTGCTCTGTATGGTGGAGTTATTTTTGCACTGTATGTTGGTATTATTTGTACATGGTATGGTGGTATTATTTTTTCACTGTCTGGTGGTATCATCTTTGCACTGTATGGTGGTATTATGTGTGCACTGTATGTTGGTATTATTTTTGCACCGTATGTTGGTATTATCTTTGCACTGTATGGTGGTGTTATCTTTGCACTGTATGGTGGTATTATTTTTGCACTGTATGGTGGTATTATCTTTGCACTGTATGGTGGTATTATTTTTGCACTGTATGTTGGTATTATTTTTGCACTGTATGGTGGTATTATTTTTGCACTGTATGGTGGTATTATCTTTGCACTGTATGGTGGTATTTTTGCACTGTATGTTGGTATTATTTTTGCACTGTATGTTGGTATTATTTTTGCACTGTATGTTGGTATTATTTTTGCACTGTCTGGTGGTATTATATTTGCACTGTATGTTGGTATTATCTTTGCACTGTATGGTGGTATTATTTTTGCACTGTATGGTGGTATTATATTTGCACTGTATGGTGGTATTATTTTTGCACTGTATGGTGGTGTTATTTTTGCACTGTATGGTGGTATTATATTTGCACTGTATGGTGGTATTATTTTTGCACTGTATGGTGTTATATTTGCACTGTATGGTGGTGTTATTTTTGCACTGTATGGTGGTATTATTTTTGCACTGTATGGTGTTATATTTGCACTGTATGGTGGTATTATTTTTGCACTGTATGGTGGTGTTATATTTGCACTGTATGGTGGTATTATTTTTGCACTGTATGTTGGTATTATCTTTGCACTGTATGGTGGTATTATTTTTGCACTGTCTGGTGGTGTTATATTTGCACTGTATGGTGGAATTATTTTTGCACTGTATGGTGGTATTATTTTTGCACTGTATGGTGGTATTATTTTTGCACTGTATGGTGGTATTATTTTGGCACTGTATGGTGGTATTATTTGTACATGGTATGCGGGTGTTATTTTTGCACTGTAGGTTTGTAGTATATGGGCACTGTATGTTGGTATTATTTTTGCACTGTATGGTGTTATATTTGCACTGTATGTTGGTATTATTTTTGCACTGTATGGTGGTGTTATTTTTGCACTGTATGGTGGTATTATTTTTGCACTGTATGGTGGTATTATTTTTGCACTGTATGGTGGTATTATTTTTGCACTGTATGTTGGTATTATCTTTGCACTGTATGGTGGTATTATTTTTGCACTGTCTGGTGGTGTTATATTTGCACTGTATGGTGGAATTATTTTTGCACTGTATGGTGGTATTATTTTTGCACTGTATGGTGGTATTATTTTTGCACTGTATGGTGGTATTATTTTGGCACTGTATGGTGGTATTATTTGTACATGGTATGCGGGTGTTATTTTTGCACTGTAGGTTTGTAGTATATGGGCACTGTATGTTGGTATTATTTTTGCACTGTATGGTGTTATATTTGCACTGTATGTTGGTATTATTTTTGCACTGTATGTTGGTATTATTTTTGCACTGTATGTTGGTATTATTTTTGCACTGTATGGTGGTATTATTTTTGCACTGTATGGTGGTATTATTTTTGCACTGTATGCGGGTGTTATTTTTGCACTGTAGGTTTGTAGTATATGGGCACTGTATGGCGGTATTATACGTATAATTTAGGAAAACAATAGGGTGGACAGTGAGCACCATCCAATATAGGGTATCCCCATGTATTTATTTGTCTTCCCCCCTTGTATTGTCCTGTTTCCACCATTTTGCCCCCATTTCAGATCAAGTTTATTGAATTTTCAAGAAAAAAATAAAATAAAATAAGAAAATAATTCTCATATGTAACAATCAAATATGTGAGAGAAATGATTGATTTACAACTTCTGCATTGTGGTTGTCCCTCCTCCCTCTGCTGTATTATCCCTCTTACCCCTCCTCCCTCTGCTGTATTATCCCTCTTACCCCTCCTCCCTCTGCTGTATTATCCCTCTTACCCCTCCTCTCTCTGCAGTATTATCCCTCTTACCCCTCCTCTCTCTGCAGTATTATCCCTCTTACCCCTCCTCCCTCTGCTGTATTATCCCTCTCACCCCTCCTCCCTCTGCTGTATTATCCCTCTTACCCCTCCTCCCTCTGCTGTATTATCCCTCTTACCCCTCCTCTCTCTGCAGTATTATCCCTCTTACCCCTCCTCCCTCTGCTGTATTATCCCTCTTACCCCTCCTCCCTCTGCTGTATTATCCCTCTTACCCCTCCTCCCTCTGCTGTATTATCCCTCTTACCCCTCCTCCCTCTCCTGTATTATCCCTCTTACCCCTCCTCCCTCTCCTGTATTATCCCTCTTACCCCTCCTCCCTCTGCTGTATTATCCCTCTTACCCCTCCTCCCTCTGCTGTATTATCCCTCTTACCCCTCCTCACTCTGTTGTATTATCCCTCTTACCCCTCCTCCCTCTGCTGTATTATCCCTCTTACCCCTCCTCCCTCTGCTGTATTATCCCTCTTACCCCTCCTCCCTCTGCTGTATTATCCCTCTTACCCCTCCTCCCTCTGCTGTATTATCCCTCTTACCCCTCCTCCCTCTGCTGTATTATCCCTCTCACCCCTCCTCCCTCTGCTGTATTATCCCTCTTACCCCTCCTCCCTCTGCTGTATTATCCCTCTTACCCCTCCTCCCTCTGCTGTATTATCCCTCTTACCCCTCCTCCCTCTGCTGTATTATCCCTCTTACCCCTCCTCCCTCTGCTGTATTATCCCTCTTACCCCTCCTCCCTCTGCTGTATTATCCCTCTTACCCCTCCTCCCTCTGCTGTATTATCCCTCTTACCCCTCCTCCCTCTCCTGTATTATCCCTCTTACCCCTCCTCCCTCTGCTGTATTATCCCTCTTACCCCTCCTCCCTCTGCTGTATTATCCCGCTTACCCCTCCTCCCTCTGCTGTATTATCCCGCTTACCCCTCCTCCCTCTGTTGTATTATCCCTCTTACCCCTCCTCCCTCTGCTGTATTATCCCTCTTACCCCTCCTCCCTCTGCTGTATTATCCCTCTTACCCCTCCTTCCTCTGCTGTATTATCCCTCTTACCCCTCCTCCCTCTGCTGTATTATCCCGCTTACCCCTCCTCCCTCTGCTGTATTATCCCTCTTACCCCTCCTCCCTCTGTTGTATTATCCCTCTTACCCCTCCTCCCTCTGCTGTATTATCCCTCTTACCCCTCCTCCCTCTGCTGTATTATCCCTCTTATCCCTCCTCCCTCTGCTGTATTATCCCTCTTACCCCTCTTCCCTCTGCTGTATTATCCCTCTTACCCCTCTTCCCTCTGCTGTATTATCCCTCTTACCCCTCCTCCCTCTGTTGTATTATCCCTCTTACCCCTCCTCCCTCTGCTGTATTATCCCTCTTACCCCTCCTCCCTCTGCTGTATTATCCCTCTTACCCCTCCTCCCTCTGCTGTATTATCCCTCTTACCCCTCCTCCCTCTGCTGTATTATGCCTCTTACCCCTCCTTCCTCTGCTGTATTATCCCTCTTACCCCTCCTCCCTCTGCTGTATTATCCCTCTTACCCCTCCTCCCTCTGCTGTATTATCCCTCTTACCCCTCCTCTCTCTGCAGTATTATCCCTCTTACCCCTCCTCCCTCTGCTGTATTATCCCTCTTACCCCTCCTCCCTCTGCTGTATTATCCCGCTTACCCCTCCTCCCTCTGCTGTATTATCCCTCTTACCCCTCCTCCCTCTGTTGTATTATCCCTCTTACCCCTCCTCCCTCTGCTGTATTATCCCTCTTACCCCTCCTCCCTCTGCTGTATTATCCCTCTTACCCCTCCTCCCTCTGCTGTATTATCCCTCTTACCCCTCCTCCCTCTGCTGTATTATCCCTCTTACCCCTCCTCCCTCTCCTGTATTATCCCTCTTACCCCTCCTCCCTCTGCTGTATTATCCCTCTTACCCCTCCTTCCTCTGCTGTATTATCCCTCTTACCCCTCCTCCCTCTGCTGTATTATCCCGCTAACCCCTCCTCCCTCTGCTGTATTATCCCTCTTACCCCTCCTCCCTCTGTTGTATTATCCCTCTTACCCCTCCTCCCTCTGCTGTATTATCCCTCTTACCCCTCCTCCCTCTGCTGTATTATCCCTCTTACCCCTCCTCCCTCTGCTGTATTATCCCTCTTACCCCTCCTCCCTCTGTTGTATTATCCCTCTTACCCCTCCTCCCTCTGCTGTATTATCCCTCTCACCCC
The DNA here is from genome assembly GCF_029499605.1 of Hyla sarda. NCBI lineage: Eukaryota > Metazoa > Chordata > Amphibia > Anura > Hylidae > Hyla > Hyla sarda. The sequence goes on along the minus strand of NW_026610372.1, from coordinate 1,107,542 downwards.
TCCTCCCTCTGCTGTATTATCCCTCTTACCCCCCCTCCCTCTGTTGTATTATCCCTCTTACCCCTCCTCCCTCTGCTGTATTATCCCTCTTACCCCTCCTCCCTCTGTTGTATTATCCCTCTTACTCCTTCCTCCCACTCTTGCCCCCTCCAGCTCAGGCTCTTGCGGTTCTGCACCCCCCCCCCCCCCCCCCCCCCTCGGTGATAATCTTCTCTCCATCTTCCTCGCACTTATACCGATGTTGTTCTGTGACTTGTAGTTCCCCCAGGACTCGGCAGCTGCTGAACATCAACTTCTCTGCAAACTCATCGAGGAAATTTTACCACCGGGAACAGGATGATTTCTACAGAAGCGACAAGTTACGGCTTATTATATCGTCCTGTGTGATGGCGGCAAATACCGCGGAGGAGAAGACGGCGAAATACTGAAAATCTACAACCTCATCCATATCTATAACACTGACCATGTCTTATCCTCCAGAGCTGCACTCACTATTCTGCTGTTACATCATGTCTTATCCTCCAGAGCTGCACTCACTATTCTGCTGTTACATCCTGTCTTATCCTCCAGAGCTGCACTCACTATTCTGCTGTTACATCATGTCTTATCCTCCAGAGCTGCACTCACTATTCTGCTGTTACATCATGTCTTATCCTCCAGAGCTGCACTCACTATTCTGCTGTTACATCATGTCTTATCCTCCAGAGCTGCACTCACTATTCTGCTGTTACCTCATGTCTTATCCTCCAGAGCTGCACTCACTATTCTGCTGTTACATCATGTCTTATCCTCCAGAGCTGCACTCACTATTCTGCTGTTACATCATGTCTTATCCTCCAGAGCTGCACTCACTATTCTTCTGTCACGTCATGTCTTATCCTCCAGAGTTGCACTCACTATTCTGCTCTTACATCATGTCTTATCCTCCAGAGCTGCACTCACTATTCTGCTGTTACATCATGTCTTATCCTCCAGAGTTGCACTTACTATTCTGCTGTTACATCATGTCTTATCCTCCAGAGCTGCACTCACTATTCTGCAGTTACATCATGTCTTATCCTCCAGAACTGCACTCACTATTCTGCTGTTACATCATGTCTTATCCACCAGAGCTGCACTCACTATTCTGCTGTTACATCATGTCTTATCCTCCAGAGCTGCACTCACTATTCTGCTGTTACATCCTGTCTTATCCTCCAGAGCTGCACTCATTATTCTGCAGTTACATCATGTCTTATCCACCAGAGCTGCACTCACTATTCTGCTGTTACATCATGTCTTATCCTCCAGAGCTGCACTCATTATTCCGCTGTTACATCCTGTCTTATCCTCCAGAGCTGCACTCACTATTCTGCTGTTACATCCTGTCTTATCCTCCACAGCTGCACTCACTATTCTGCTGTTACATCATGTCTTCTCCTCCAGAGCTGCACTCACTATTCTGCTGTTACATCATGTTTTAAGAGAGAAAACACTCCCAATAGGGAACAAAACACTCCCAATAGGGGACAAAACACTCCCAATAGGGGACAAAACACTCCCAATAGGAGACAAAACACTCCCAATAGGGGACAAAACACTCCCAATAGGGGACAAAACACTCCCAATAGAGGACAAAACACTCCCAATAGGGGACAAAACTCTCCCAATAGGGGACAAAACACTCCCAATAGAGGACAAAACACTCCCAATAGGGGACAAAACACTCCCAATAGGGGACAAAACACTCCCAATAGAGGACAAAACACTCCCAATAGAGGACAAAACACTCCCAATAGGGGACAAAACACTCCCAATAGAGGACAAAACACTCCCAATAGAGGACAAAACTCTCCCAATAGGGGACAAAACACTCCCAATAGGGGACAAAACACTCCCAATAGAGGGGACAAAACACTCCCAATAGAGGGGACAATACATTCCCAATAGAGGGGACAAAACCCTCCCAATAGGAGACAAAACACTCCCAATAGGAGACAAAACACTCCCAATAGGAGACAAAACACTCCCAATAGAGGACAAAACACTCCCAATAGAGGGGACAAAACATTCCCAATAGAGGGGACAAAACCCTCCCAATAGGAGACAAAACCCTCCCAATAGGAGACAAAACACTCCCAATAGGAGACAAAACACTCCCAATAGAGGACAAAACACTCCCAATAGAGGGGACAAAACACTCCCAATAGGGGACAAAACACTCCCAATAGGGGACAATACACTCCCAATAGGGGACAAAACACTCCCAATAGGGGACAAAACACTCCCAATAGGGGACAAAACACTCCCAATAGGGGACAAAACACTCCCAATAGGGGACAAAACACTCCCAATAGGGACAAAACACTCCCAATAGGGGACAAAACACTCCCAATAGGGGACAAAACACTCCCAATAGGGGACAAAACACTCCCAATAGAGGACAAAACACTCCCAATAGGGGACAAAACACTCCCAATAGGGGACAAAACACTCCCAATAGGGGACAAAACACTCCCAATAGGGGACAAAACACTCCCAACAGGAGACAAAACACTCCCAATAGGGGACAAAACACTCCCAATAGGGAACAAAACACTCCCAATAGAGGACAAAACACTCCCAATAGGGCACAAAACACTCCCAATAGGAGACAAAACACTCCCAATAGGGGACAAAACACTCCCAATAGGGGACAAAACACTCCCAATAGGGGACAAAACACTCCCAATAGGGGACAAAACACTCCCAATAGAGGGGACAAAACACTCCCAATAGAGGGGACAAAACACTCCCAATAGGGCACAAAACACTCCCAATAGGAGACAAAACACTCCCAATAGGGGACAAAACACTCCCAATAGGGGACAAAACACTCCCAATAGGGGACAAAACACTCCCAATAGAGGACAAAACACTCCCAATAGGAGACAAAACACTCCCAATAGAGGGGACAAAACACTCCCAATAGGAGACAAAACACTCCCAATAGGGGACAAAACACTCCCAATAGAGGACAAAACACTCCCAATAGGAGACAAAACACTCCCAATAGGGGACAAAACACTCCCAATAGGGGACAAAACACTCCCAATAGGGGACAATACACTCCCAATAGGAGACAAAACACTCCCAATAGAGGACAAAACACTCCCAATAGGAGACAAAACACTCCCAATAGGGGACAAAACACTCCCAATAGGGGACAAAACACTCCCAATAGAGGACAATACACTCCCAATAGGAGACAAAACACTCCCAATAGAGGACAAAACACTCCCAATAGGAGACAAAACACTCCCAATAGGGGACAAAACACTCCCAATAGGGGACAAAACACTCCCAATAGGGAACAAAACACTCCCAATAGAGGACAAAACACTCCCAATAGGGGACAAAACACTCCCAATAGGGGACAAAACACTCCCAATAGGGGACAAAACACTCCCAATAGGGGACAAAACACTCCCAATAGAGGGGACAAAACACTCCCAATAGAGGACAAAACACTCCCAATAATGGACAAAACGCTCCCAATAGGGGACAAAACACTCCCAATAGAGGACAAAACACTCCCAATAGGGGACAAAACCCTCCCAATAGGAGACAAAACCCTCCCAATAGGAGACAAAACACTCCCAATAGGGGACAAAACACTCCCAATAGAGGGGACAAAACACTCCCAATAGGGGACAAAACACTCCCAGTAGGGGACAAAACACTCCCAATAGGGGACAAAACACTCCCAATAGAGGACAAAACACTCCCAATAGGAGACAAAACACTCCCAGTAGGGGACAAAACACTCCCAGTAGGGGACAAAACACTCCCAGTAGGGGACAAAACACTCCCAATAGGGGACAAAACACTCCCAATAGGGGACAAAACACTCCCAATAGAGGACAAAACACTCCCAATAGGAGACAAAACACTCCCAATAGAGGGGACAAAACACTCCCAATAGAGGACAAAACACTCCCAATAGGAGACAAAACACTCCCAATAGGAGACAAAACACTCCCAATAGGGAACAAAACACTCCCAATAGAGGACAAAACACTCCCAATAGAGGACAAAACACTCCCAATAGGGGACAAAACACTCCCAATAGAGACCAAAACACTCCCAATAGGGGACAAAACACTCCCAATAGAGCACAAAACACTCCCAATAGAGCACAAAACACTCCCAATAGGGGACAAAACACTCCCAATAGAGGACAAAACACTCCCAATAGAGGGGACAAAACACTCCCAATAGGGGACAAAACACTCCCAATAGGGGACAATACACTCCCAATAGGGGACAAAACACTCCCAATAGGGGACAAAACACTCCCAATAGGGGACAAAACACTCCCAATAGGGGACAAAACACTCCCAATAGGGGACAAAACACTCCCAATAGGGGACAAAACACTCCCAATAGGGACAAAACACTCCCAATAGAGGACAAAACACTCCCAATAGGGGACAAAACACTCCCAATAGGGGACAAAACACTCCCAATAGGGGACAAAACACTCCCAATAGAGGACAAAACACTCCCAATAGGAGACAAAACACTCCCAATAGGGGACAAAACACTCCCAATAGGGGACAAAACACTCCCAATAGGGGACAAAACACTCCCAACAGGAGACAAAACACTCCCAACAGGAGACAAAACACTCCCAACAGGAGACAAAACACTCCCAACAGGAGACAAAACACTCCCAATAGGGGACAAAACACTCCCAATAGGGGACAAAACACTCCCAATAGGAGACAAAACACTCCCAATAGGGGACAAAACACTCCCAATAGAGGACAAAACACTCCCAATAGGGCACAAAACACTCCCAATAGGAGACAAAACACTCCCAATAGGGGAGAAAACACTCCCAATAGGGGACAAAACACTCCCAATAGGGGACAAAACACTCCCAATAGGGGAAAAAACACCCCCAATAGAGGACAAAACACTCCCAATAGAGGACAAAACACTCCCAATAGGGGACAAAACACTCCCAATAGAGGACAAAACACTCCCAATAGAGGGGACAAAACACTCCCAATAGAGGGGACAAAACACTCCCAATAGGGCACAAAACACTCCCAATAGGAGACAAAACACTCCCAATAGGGGACAAAACACTCCCAATAGGGGACAAAACACTCCCAATAGGGGACAAAACACTCCCAATAGAGGACAAAACACTCCCAATAGGAGACAAAACACTCCCAATAGGGGACAAAACACTCCCAATAGGAGACAAAACACTCCCAATAGAGGACAAAACACTCCCAATAGGGGACAAAACACTCCCAATAGGGGACAAAACACTCCCAATAGGGGACAAAACACTCCCAATAGGGAACAAAACACTCCCAATAGAGGACAAAACACTCCCAATAGGGGACAAAACACTCCCAATAGGGGACAAAACACTCCCAATAGGGGACAAAACACTCCCAATAGGGGACAAAACACTCCCAATAGGGGACAAAACACTCCCAATAGAGGGGACAAAACACTCCCAATAGGAGACAAAACACTCCCAATAGAGGACAAAACACTCCCAATAGGGGACAAAACCCTCCCAATAGGAGACAAAACCCTCCCAATAGGAGACAAAACACTCCCAATAGGGGACAAAACACTCCCAATAGGGGACAAAACACTCCCAATAGGGGACAAAACACTCCCAATAGGGGACAAAACACTCCCAATAGGAGACAAAACACTCCCAATAGGGGACAAAACACTCCCAGTATGGGACAAAACACTCCCAATAGGGGACAAAACACTCCCAATAGGGGACAAAACACTCCCAATAGAGGACAAAACACTCCCAATAGGAGACAAAACACTCCCAATAGAGGGGACAAAACACTCCCAATAGGAGACAAAGCACTCCCAATAGAGGACAAAACACTCCCAATAGGGGACAAAACACTCCCAATAGGGAACAAAACACTCCCAATAGAGGACAAAACACTCCCAATAGGGGACAAAACACTCCCAATAGGGGACAAAACACTCCCAATAGAGACCAAAACACTCCCAATAGGGGACAAAACACTCCCAATAGAGCACAAAACACTCCCAATAGGGGACAAAACACTCCCAATAGAGGACAAAACACTCCCAATAATGGACAAAACACTCCCAATAGGAGACAAAACACTCCCAATAGGACACAAAACACTCCCAATAGAGACCAAAACACTCCCAATAGGGGACAAAACACTCCCAATAGAGGACAAAACACTCCCAATAGAGGAAAAAAACACTCCCAATAGGAGACAAAACACTCCCAATAGAGGACAAAACACTCCCAATAGAGGACAAAACACTCCCAATAGAGCACAAAACACTCCCAATAGAGGACAAAACACTCCCAATAGGGGACAAAACACTCCCAATAGAGGACAAAACACTCCCAATAGGGGACAAAACACTCCCAATAGGGGACAAAACACTCCCAATAGAGTACAAAACACTCCCAATAGAGGGGACAAAACACTCCCAATAGGGGACAAAACACTCCCAATAGAAGGACAAAACACTCCCAATAGAGGACAAAACAATCCCAATAGAGGGGACAAAACACCCCCAATAGGGGACAAAACACTCCCAATAGAGGGGACAAAACACTCCCAATAGGGGACAAAACACTCCCAATAGAGGGGACAAAACACTCCCAATAGGGGACAAAACACTCCCAATAGAGGGGACAAAACACTCCCAATAGGGGACAAAACACTCCCAATAGAGGGGACAAAACACTCCCAATAGAGGGGACAAAACACTACTAATAGAGGATAAAACACTCCCAATAGAGGATAAAACACTCCCAATAGAGGAAAAAACACTCCGAATAGGAGACAAAACACTCCCAATAGAGGACAAAACACTCCCAATAGGAGACAAAACACTCCCAATAGAGGACAAAACACTCCGAATAGGGGACAAAACACTCCCAATAGGAGACAAAACACTCCCAATAGGGGACAAAACACTCCCAATAGAGGGGACAAAACACCCCCAATAGAGGATAAAACACTCCCAATAGAGGACAAAACACTCCGAATAGGGGACAAAACACTCCCAATAGGAGACAAAACACTCCCAATAGGAGACAAAACACTCCCAATAGGGGACAAAACACTCCCAATAGAGGGGACAAAACACTCCCAATAGAAGACAAAACACTCCCAATAGAGGACAAAACACTCCCAATAGGGGACAAAACACTCCCAATAGAGGGGACAAAACACTCCCAATAGGGGACAAAACACTCCCAATAGGGGACAAAACACTCCCAATAGGGGGACAAAACACTCCCAATAGGGGACAAAACACTCCCAATAGAGGACAAAACACTCCCCATAGAGGACAAAACACTCCCAATAGAGGGGACAAAACACTCCCAATAGAGGGGACAAAACACTCCCAATAGAGGACAAAACACTCCCAATAGGGGACAAAACACTCCCAATAGGGGACAAAACACTCCCAATAGGGAACAAAACACTCCAAATAGGGGACAAAACACTCCCAATAGGGGACAAAACACTCCCAATAGAGGACAAAACACTCCCAATAGGGGACAAAACACTCCCAATAGAGGACAAAACACTCCCAATAGGGGACAAAACACTCCCAATAGAGGACAAAACACTCCCAATAGGGGACAAAACACTCCCAATAGGGGACAAAACACTCCCAATAGGGGACAAAACACTCCCAATAGGGGACAAAACACTCCCAATAGGGGACAAAACACTCCCAATAGGGGACAAAACACTCCCAATAGAGCACAAAACACTCCCAATAGGGGACAAAACACTCCCAATAGGGGACAAAACACTCCCAATAGGGGACAAAACCCTCCCAATAGGAGACAAAACACTCCCAATAGGAGACAAAACACTCCCATTAGGGGACAAAACACTCCCAATAGGGGACAAAACACTCCCAATAGAGGACAAAACACTCCCAATAGGGGACAAAACACTCCCAATAGAGGGGACAAAACACTCCCAATAGGAGACAAAGCACTCCCAATAGAGGGGACAAAACACTCCCAATAGGGGACAAAACACTCCCAATAGGGGACAAAACACTCCCAATAAGGGACAAAACACTCCCAATAGAGGACAAAACACTCCCAATAGGAGACAAAGCACTCCCAATAGGGGACAAAACACTCCCAATAGGAGACAAAGCACTCCCAATAGGGGACAAAACACTCCCAATAGAGCACAAAACACTCCCAATAAGGGACAAAACACTCCCAATAGAGGACAAAACACTCCCAATAGGAGACAAAGCACTCCCAATAAGGGACAAAACACTCCCAATAGAGGACAAAACACTCCCAATAGGGGACAAAACACTCCCAATAGAGGGGACAAAACACTCCCAATAGGAGACAAAGCACTCCCAATAGAGGACAAAACACTCCCAATAGGGGACAAAACACTCCCAATAGGGGACAAAACACTCCCAATAGGGGACAAAACACTCCCAATAGAGGACAAAACACTCCCAATAGAGGGGACAAAACACTCCCAATAGGGGACAAAACACTACCAATAGAGCACAAAACACTCCCAATAGGGGACAAAACACTCCCAATAGAGGACAAAACACTCCCAATAATGGACAAAACACTCCCAATAGGAGACAAAACACTCCCAATAGAGACCAAAACACTCCCAATAGGTGACAAAACACTCCCAATAGAGGACAAAACACTCCCAATAGGAGACAAAACACTCCCAATAGGGGACAAAACACTCCAAATAGGGGACAAAACACTCCCAATAGAGGACAAAACACTCCCTATAGGAGACAAAACACTCCCAATAGGGGACAAAACACTTCAAATAGGGGACAAAACACTCCCAATAGGAGACAAAACACTCCCAATAGGGGACAAAACACTCCAAATAGGGGACAAAACACTCCCAATAGGAGACAAAACACTCCCAATAGGGGACAAAACACTCCCAATAGAGGGGACAAAACACTCCCAATAGAAGACAAAACACTACTAATAGAGGATAAAACACTCCCAATAGAGGATAAAACACTCCCAATAGAGGACAATACACTCCCAATAGAGGACAAAACACTCCCAATAGGAGACAAAACACTCCCAATAGGGGACAAAACACTCCCAAAAGAGGACAAAACACTCCGAATAGGGGACAAAACACTCCCAATAGGGGACAAAACACTCCCAATAGGAGACAAAACACTCCCAATAGGAGACAAAACACTCCCAATAGGGGACAAAACACTCCCAATAGAGGGGAGAAAACACTCCCAATAGAAGACAAAACACTCCCAATAGAGGACAAAACACTCCCAATAGAGGGGACAAAACACTCCCAATAGAGGACAAAACACTCCCAATAGAGGGGACAAAACACTCCCAATAGGGGACAAAACACTCCCAATAGGGGACAAAACACTCCCAATAGGGAACAAAACACTCCAAATAGGGGACAAAACACTCCAAATAGGGGACAAAACACTCCCAATAGGGGACAAAACACTCCCAATAGGGGACAAAACACTCCCAATAGGGGACAAAACACTCCCAATAGAGGGGACAAAACACTCCCAATAGGGGACAAAACACTCCCAATAGGGGACAAAACACTCCCAATAGGAGACAAAACACTCCCAATAGAGGACAAAACACTCCCAATAGGGGACAAAACACTCCCAATAGAGGACAAAACACTCCCAATAGGGGACAAAACACTCCCAATAGGGGACAAAACACTCCCAATAGAGAACAAAACACTCCCAATAGGAGACAAAACACTCCCAATAGAGGGGACAAAACACTCCCAATAGAGGACAAAACACTCCCAATAGAGGACAAAACACTCCCAATAGGAGACAAAACACTCCCAATAGGGGACAAAACACTCCCAATAGAGGACAAAACACTCCCAATAGGAGACAAAACACTCCCAATAGAGGGGACAAAACCCTCCCAATAGGAGACAAAACACTCCCAATAGGAGACAAAACACTCCCAATAGAGAACAAAACACTCCCAATAGAGGACAAAACACTCCCAATAGGAGACAAAACACTTCCAATAGGGGACAAAACACTCCCAATAGGAGACAAAACACTCCCAATAGAGGGGACAAAACCCTCCCAATAGGAGACAAAACACTCCCAATAGGAGACAAAACACTCCCAATAGAGAACAAAACACTCCCAATAGAGGACAAAACACTCCCAATAGGAGACAAAACACTTCCAATAGGGGACAAAACACTCCCAATAGGAGACAAAACACTCCCAATAGGGGACAAAACACTCCCAATAGAGGACAAAACACTCCCAATAGGAGACAAAACACTCCCAATAGGGGAGAAAACATTCCCAATAGAGGGGACAAAACACTCCCAATAGAGGGGACAAAACACTCCCAATAGGAGACAAAACACTCCCAATAGAGGACAAAACACTCCCAATAGAGGGGACAAAACACTCCCAATAGAGGGGAAAAAACACTCCCAATAGGGGACAATACACTCCCAATAGAGAACAAAACACTCCCAATAGGGGGGACAAAACACTCCAAATAGGGGACAAAACACTCCCAATAGACGACAAAACACTCCCAATAGAGGACAAAACACTCCCAATAGAGGACAAAACACTCCCAATAGGGGACAAAACACTCCCAATAGAGGACAAAAAACTCCCAATAGAGAACAAAACACTCCCAATAGAGGACAAAACACTCCCAATAGGAGACAAAACACTCCCAATAGGAGACAAAACACTCCCAATAGAGGACAAAACACTCCCAATAGAGGGGACAAAACACTCCCAATAGGGGACAAAACACTCCCAATAGTGGACAAAACACTCCCAATAGGGGACAAAACACTCCCAATAGGGGGACAAAACACTCCCAATAGGGGACAAAACACTCCCAATAGGGGACAAAACACTCCCAATAGAGAACAAAACACTCCCAATAGGGGACAAAACACTCCCAATAGGGGACAAAACACTCCCAATAGAGGGGACAAAACACTCCCAATAGGGGACAAAACACTCCCAATAGGGGACAAAACACTCCCAATAGAGCACAAAACACTCCCAATAGGGGACAAAACACTCCCAATAATGGACAAAACACTCCCAATAGGGGACAAAACACTCCCAATAGGGGACAAAACCCTCCCAATAGGAGACAAAACACTCCCAATAGGAGACAAAACACTCCCAATAGGGGACAAAACACTCCCAATAGGGGACAAAACACTCCCAATAGAGGACAAAACACTCCCAATAGGGGACAAAACACTCCCAATAGGAGACAAAACACTCCCAATAGGGGACAAAACACTCCCAATAGGGGACAAAACACTCATAATAGGAGACAAAGCACTCCCAATAGAGGGGACAAAACACTCCCAATAGGGGACAAAACACTCCCAATAGAGCACAAAACACTCCCAATAGGGGACAAAACACTCCCAATAGAGGACAAAACACTCCCAATAGGAGACAAAGCACTCCCAATAGGGGACAAAACACTCCCAATAGAGGGGACAAAACACTCCCAATAGGAGACAAAACACTCCCAATAGAGGACAAAACACTCCCAATAGGAGACAAAGCACTCCCAATAGAGGACAAAACACTCCCAATAGGGGACAAAACACTCCCAATAGGGGACAAAACACTCCCAATAGGGGACAAAACACTCCCAATAGAGCACAAAACACTCCCAATAGGGGACAAAACACTCCCAATAGAGGACAAAACACTCCCAATAATGGACAAAACACTCCCAATAGGAGACAAAACACTCCCAATAGAGACCAAAACACTCCCAATAGGTGACAAAACACTCCCAATAGAGGACAAAACACTCCCAATAGGAGACAAAACACTCCCAATAGGGGACAAAACACTCCAAATAGGGGACAAAACACTCCCAATAGAGGACAAAACACTCCCTATAGGAGACAAAACACTCCCAATAGGGGACAAAACACTTCAAATAGGGGACAAAACACTCCCAATAGGAGACAAAACACTCCCAATAGGGGACAAAACACTCCAAATAGGGGACAAAACACTCCCAATAGGAGACAAAACACTCCCAATAGGGGACAAAACACTCCCAATAGAGGGGACAAAACACTCCCAATAGAAGACAAAACACTACTAATAGAGGATAAAACACTCCCAATAGAGGATAAAACACTCCCAATAGAGGACAATACACTCCCAATAGAGGACAAAACACTCCCAATAGGAGACAAAACACTCCCAAAAGAGGACAAAACACTCCGAATAGGGGACAAAACACTCCCAATAGGAGACAAAACACTCCCAATAGGAGACAAAACACTCCCAATAGGGGACAAAACACTCCCAATAGAGGACAAAACACTCCCAATAGGGGACAAAACACTCCCAATAGGGGACAAAACACTCCCAATAGAGGACAAAACACTCCCAATAGGGGGACAAAACACTCCCAATAGGGAACAAAACACTCCCAATAGGGGACAAAACACTCCCAATAGGGGACGAAACACTCCCAATAGGGGACAAAACACTCCCAATAGAGGGGACAAAACACTCCCAATAGGGGACAAAACACTCCCAATAGGGGACAAAACACTCCCAATAGAGCACAAAACACTCCCAATAGGGGACAAAACACTCCCAATAATGGACAAAACACTCCCAATAGGGGACAAAACACTCCCAATAGGGGACAAAACCCTCCCAATAGGAGACAAAACACTCCCAATAGGAGACAAAACACTCCCAATAGGGGACAAAACACTCCCAATAGGGGACAAAAGACTCCCAATAGGGGACAAAACACTCCCAATAGGGGACAAAACACTCCCAATAGAGGGGACAAAACACTCCCAATAGGAGACAAAGCACTCCCAATAGGGGACAAAACACTCCCAATAGGGGACAAAACACTCCCAATAGAGGGGACAAAACACTCCCAATAGGGGACAAAACACTCCCAATAGAGCACAAAACACTCCCAATAAGGGACAAAACACTCCCAATAGAGGACAAAACACTCCCAATAGGAGACAAAGCACTCCCAATAGGGGACAAAACACTCCCAATAGAGGGGACAAAACACTCCCAATAGGAGACAAAGCACTCCCAATAGGGGACAAAACACTCCCAATAGGGGACAAAACACTCCCAATAGAGGACAAAACACTCCCAATAGAGGGGACAAAACACTCCCAATAGGGGACAAAACACTACCAATAGAGCACAAAACACTCCCAATAGGGGACAAAACACTCCCAATAGAGGACAAAACACTCCCAATAATGGACAAAACACTCCCAATAGGAGACAAAACACTCCCAATAGAGACCAAAACACTCCCAATAGGTGACAAAACACTCCCAATAGAGGACAAAACACTCCCAATAGGAGACAAAACACTCCCAATAGGGGACAAAACACTCCAAATAGGGGACAAAACACTCCCAATAGAGGACAAAACACTCCCTATAGGAGACAAAACACTCCCAATAGGGGACAAAACACTTCAAATAGGGGACAAAACACTCCCAATAGGAGACAAAACACTCCCAATAGGGGACAAAACACTCCAAATAGGGGACAAAACACTCCCAATAGGAGACAAAACACTCCCAATAGGGGACAAAACACTCCCAATAGAGGGGACAAAACACTCCCAATAGAAGACAAAACACTACTAATAGAGGATAAAACACTCCCAATAGAGGATAAAACACTCCCAATAGAGGACAATACACTCCCAATAGAGGACAAAACACTCCCAATAGGAGACAAAACACTCCCAATAGAGGACAAAACACTCCCAATAGGGGACAAAACACTCCCAAAAGAGGACAAAACACTCCGAATAGGGGACAAAACACTCCCAATAGGGGACAAAACACTCCCAATAGGAGACAAAACACTCCCAATAGGAGACAAAACACTCCCAATAGGGGACAAAACACTCCCAATAGAGGGGAGAAAACACTCCGAATAGAAGACAAAACACTCCCAATAGAGGACAAAACACTCCCAATAGAGGGGACAAAACACTCCCAATAGAGGACAAAACACTCCCAATAGAGGGGACAAAACACTCCCAATAGGGGACAAAACACTCCCAATAGGGGACAAAACACTCCCAATAGGGAACAAAACACTCCAAATAGGGGACAAAACACTCCAAATAGGGGACAAAACACTCCCAATAGGGGACAAAACACTCCCAATAGGGGACAAAACACTCCCAATAGGGGACAAAACACTCCCAATAGAGGGGACAAAACACTCCCAATAGGGGACAAAACACTCCCAATAGGGGACAAAACACTCCCAATAGGAGACAAAACACTCCCAATAGAGGACAAAACACTCCCAATAGGGGACAAAACACTCCCAATAGAGGACAAAACACTCCCAATAGGGGACAAAACACTCCCAATAGGGGACAAAACACTCCCAATAGAGAACAAAACACTCCCAATAGGAGACAAAACACTCCCAATAGAGGGGACAAAACACTCCCAATAGAGGACAAAACACTCCCAATAGAGGACAAAACACTCCCAATAGGAGACAAAACACTCCCAATAGGGGACAAAACACTCCCAATAGAGGACAAAACACTCCCAATAGGAGACAAAACACTCCCAATAGAGGGGACAAAACACTCCCAATAGAGGACAAAACACTCCCAATAGGAGACAAAACACTCCCAATAGAGGGGACAAAACACTCCCAATAGGAGACAAAACACTCCCAATAGGAGACAAAACACTCCCAATAGAGGGGACAAAACCCTCCCAATAGGAGACAAAACACTCCCAATAGGAGACAAAACACTCCCAATAGAGAACAAAACACTCCCAATAGAGGACAAAACACTCCCAATAGGAGACAAAACACTTCCAATAGGGGACAAAACACTCCCAATAGGAGACAAAACACTCCCAATAGGGGACAAAACACTCCCAATAGAGGACAAAACACTCCCAATAGGAGACAAAACACTCCCAATAGGGGAGAAAACATTCCCAATAGAGGGGACAAAACACTCCCAATAGAGGGGACAAAACACTCCCAATAGGAGACAAAACACTCCCAATAGAGGACAAAACACTCCCAATAGAGGGGACAAAACACTCCCAATAGAGGGGACAAAACACTCCCAATAGAGGGGAAAAAACACTCCCAATAGGGGACAATACACTCCCAATAGAGAACAAAACACTCCCAATAGGGGGGACAAAACACTCCAAATAGGGGACAAAACACTCCCAATAGACGACAAAACACTCCCAATAGAGGACAAAACACTCCCAATAGGAGACAAAACACTCCCAATAGAGGACAAAAAACTCCCAATAGAGAACAAAACACTCCCAATAGAGGACAAAACACTCCCAATAGGAGACAAAACACTCCCAATAGGAGACAAAACACTCCCAATAGAGGACAAAACACTCCCAATAGAGGGGACAAAACACTCCCAATAGGGGACAAAACACTCCCAATAGTGGACAAAACACTCCCAATAGGGGACAAAACACTCCCAATAGGGGGACAAAACACTCCCAATAGGGGACAAAACACTCCCAATAGGGGACAAAACACTCCCAATAGAGAACAAAACACTCCCAATAGGGGACAAAACACTCCCAATAGGGGACAAAACACTCCCAATAGAGGGGACAAAACACTCCCAATAGGGGACAAAACACTCCCAATAGGGGACAAAACACTCCCAATAGAGCACAAAACACTCCCAATAGGGGACAAAACACTCCCAATAATGGACAAAACACTCCCAATAGGGGACTAAACACTCCCAATAGGGGACAAAACCCTCCCAATAGGAGACAAAACACTCCCAATAGGAGACAAAACACTCCCAATAGGGGACAAAACACTCCCAATAGGGGACAAAACACTCCCAATAGAGGACAAAACACTCCCAATAGGGGACAAAACACTCCCAATAGGAGACAAAACACTCCCAATAGGGGACAAAACACTCCCAATAGGGGACAAAACACTCCCAATAGGAGACAAAGCACTCCCAATAGAGGGGACAAAACACTCCCAATAGGGGACAAAACACTCCCAATAGAGCACAAAACACTCCCAATAGGGGACAAAACACTCCCAATAGAGGACAAAACACTCCCAATAGGAGACAAAGCACTCCCAATAGGGGACAAAACACTCCCAATAGAGGGGACAAAACACTCCCAATAGGAGACAAAGCACTCCCAATAGAGGACAAAACACTCCCAATAGGGGACAAAACACTCCCAATAGGGGACAAAACACTCCCAATAGGGGACAAAACACTCCCAATAGAGGACAAAACACTCCCAATAGAGGGGACAAAACACTCCCAATAGGGGACAAAACACTCCCAATAGAGCACAAAACACTCCCAATAGGGGACAAAACACTCCCAATAGAGGACAAAACAATCCCAATAATGGACAAAACACTCCCAATAGGAGACAAAACACTCCCAATAGAGACCAAAACACTCCCAATAGGTGACAAAACACTCCCAATAGAGGACAAAACACTCCCAATAGGAGACAAAACACTCCCAATAGGGGACAAAACACTCCAAATAGGGGACAAAACACTCCCAATAGAGGACAAAACACTCCCTATAGGAGACAAAACACTCCCAATAGGGGACAAAACACTTCAAATAGGGGACAAAACACTCCAAATAGGAGACAAAACACTCCCAATAGGGGACAAAACACTCCAAATAGGGGACAAAACACTCCCAATAGGAGACAAAACACTCCCAATAGGGGACAAAACACTCCCAATAGAGGGGACAAAACACTCCCAATAGAAGACAAAACACTACTAATAGAGGATAAAACACTCCCAATAGAGGATAAAACACTCCCAATAGAGGACAATACACTCCCAATAGAGGACAAAACACTCCCAATAGGAGACAAAACACTCCCAAAAGAGGACAAAACACTCCGAATAGGAGACAAAACACTCCCAATAGGAGACAAAACACTCCCAATAGGAGACAAAACACTCCCAATAGGGGACAAAACACTCCCAATAGAGGACAAAACACTCCCAATAGGGGACAAAACACTCCCAATAGGGGGACAAAACACTCCCAATAGGGGACAAAACACTGCCAATAGGGGACAAAACACTCCCAATAGGGGACAAAACACTCCCAATAGGGGACAAAACACTCCCAATAGAAGACAAAACACTCCCAATAGGGGACAAAACACTCCCAATAGAGGACAAAACACTCCCAATAGAGGGGACAAAACACTCCCAATAGGGGACAAAACACTCCCAATAGGGGACAAAACACTCCCAATAGAGGACAAAACACTCCCAATAGAGGGGACAAAACACTCCCAATAGAGGACAAAACACTCCCAATAGAGGGGACAAAACACTCCCAATAGGGGACAAAACACTCCCAATAGGGGACAAAACACTCCCAATAGGGAACAAAACACTCCAAATAGGGGACAAAACACTCCAAATAGGGGACAAAACACTCCAAATAGGGGACAAAACACTCCCAATAGGAGACAAAACACTCCCAATAGAGGGGACAAAACCCTCCCAATAGGAGACAAAACACTCCCAATAGGAGACAAAACACTCCCAATAGAGAACAAAACACTCCCAATAGAGGACAAAACACTCCCAATAGGAGACAAAACACTTCCAATAGGGGACAAAACACTCCCAATAGGAGACAAAACACTCCCAATAGGGGACAAAACACTCCCAATAGAGGACAAAACACTCCCAATAGGAGACAAAACACTCCCAATAGGGGAGAAAACATTCCCAATAGAGGGGACAAAACACTCCCAATAGAGGGGACAAAACACTCCCAATAGGAGACAAAACACTCCCAATAGAGGACAAAACACTCCCAATAGAGGGGACAAAACACTCCCAATAGAGGGGACAAAACACTCCCAATAGAGGGGAAAAAACACTCCCAATAGGGGACAATACACTCCCAATAGAGAACAAAACACTCCCAATAGGGGGGACAAAACACTCCAAATAGGGGACAAAACACTCCCAATAGACGACAAAACACTCCCAATAGAGGACAAAACACTCCCAATAGGAGACAAAACACTCCCAATAGAGGACAAAAAACTCCCAATAGAGAACAAAACACTCCCAATAGAGGACAAAACACTCCCAATAGGAGACAAAACACTCCCAATAGGAGACAAAACACTCCCAATAGAGGACAAAACACTCCCAATAGAGGGGACAAAACACTCCCAATAGGGGACAAAACACTCCCAATAGTGGACAAAACACTCCCAATAGGGGACAAAACACTCCCAATAGGGGGACAAAACACTCCCAATAGGGGACAAAACACTCCCAATAGGGGACAAAACACTCCCAATAGAGAACAAAACACTCCCAATAGGGGACAAAACACTCCCAATAGGGGACAAAACACTCCCAATAGAGGGGACAAAACACTCCCAATAGGGGACAAAACACTCCCAATAGGGGACAAAACACTCCCAATAGAGCACAAAACACTCCCAATAGGGGACAAAACACTCCCAATAATGGACAAAACACTCCCAATAGGGGACTAAACACTCCCAATAGGGGACAAAACCCTCCCAATAGGAGACAAAACACTCCCAATAGGAGACAAAACACTCCCAATAGGGGACAAAACACTCCCAATAGGGGACAAAACACTCCCAATAGAGGACAAAACACTCCCAATAGGGGACAAAACACTCCCAATAGGAGACAAAACACTCCCAATAGGGGACAAAACACTCCCAATAGGGGACAAAACACTCCCAATAGGAGACAAAGCACTCCCAATAGAGGGGACAAAACACTCCCAATAGGGGACAAAACACTCCCAATAGAGCACAAAACACTCCCAATAGGGGACAAAACACTCCCAATAGAGGACAAAACACTCCCAATAGGAGACAAAGCACTCCCAATAGGGGACAAAACACTCCCAATAGAGGGGACAAAACACTCCCAATAGGAGACAAAGCACTCCCAATAGAGGACAAAACACTCCCAATAGGGGACAAAACACTCCCAATAGGGGACAAAACACTCCCAATAGGGGACAAAACACTCCCAATAGAGGACAAAACACTCCCAATAGAGGGGACAAAACACTCCCAATAGGGGACAAAACACTCCCAATAGAGCACAAAACACTCCCAATAGGGGACAAAACACTCCCAATAGAGGACAAAACAATCCCAATAATGGACAAAACACTCCCAATAGGAGACAAAACACTCCCAATAGAGACCAAAACACTCCCAATAGGTGACAAAACACTCCCAATAGAGGACAAAACACTCCCAATAGGAGACAAAACACTCCCAATAGGGGACAAAACACTCCAAATAGGGGACAAAACACTCCCAATAGAGGACAAAACACTCCCTATAGGAGACAAAACACTCCCAATAGGGGACAAAACACTTCAAATAGGGGACAAAACACTCCCAATAGGAGACAAAACACTCCCAATAGGGGACAAAACACTCCAAATAGGGGACAAAACACTCCCAATAGGAGACAAAACACTCCCAATAGGGGACAAAACACTCCCAATAGAGGGGACAAAACACTCCCAATAGAAGACAAAACACTACTAATAGAGGATAAAACACTCCCAATAGAGGATAAAACACTCCCAATAGAGGACAATACACTCCCAATAGAGGACAAAACACTCCCAATAGGAGACAAAACACTCCCAAAAGAGGACAAAACACTCCGAATAGGAGACAAAACACTCCCAATAGGAGACAAAACACTCCCAATAGGAGACAAAACACTCCCAATAGGGGACAAAACACTCCCAATAGAGGACAAAACACTCCCAATAGGGGACAAAACACTCCCAATAGGGGGACAAAACACTCCCAATAGGGGACAAAACACTGCCAATAGGGGACAAAACACTCCCAATAGGGGACAAAACACTCCCAATAGGGGACAAAACACTCCCAATAGAAGACAAAACACTCCCAATAGGGGACAAAACACTCCCAATAGAGGACAAAACACTCCCAATAGAGGGGACAAAACACTCCCAATAGGGGACAAAACACTCCCAATAGGGGACAAAACACTCCCAATAGAGGACAAAACACTCCCAATAGAGGGGACAAAACACTCCCAATAGAGGACAAAACACTCCCAATAGAGGGGACAAAACACTCCCAATAGGGGACAAAACACTCCCAATAGGGGACAAAACACTCCCAATAGGGAACAAAACACTCCAAATAGGGGACAAAACACTCCAAATAGGGGACAAAACACTCCAAATAGGGGACAAAACACTCCCAATAGGGGACAAAACACTCCCAATAGGGGACAAAACACTCCCAATAGAGGACAAAACACTCCCAATAGGGGACAAAACACTCCCAATAGGGGACAAAACACTCCCAATAGGGGACAAAACACTCCCAATAGAGGACAAAACACTCCCAATAGGAGACAAAACACTCCCAATAGAGGGGACAAAACCCTCCCAATAGGAGACAAAACACTCCCAATAGGAGACAAAACACTCCCAATAGAGGGGACAAAACCCTCCCAATAGGAGACAAAACACTCCCAATAGGAGACAAAACACTCCCAATAGAGAACAAAACACTCCCAATAGAGGACAAAACACTCCCAATAGGAGACAAAACACTTCCAATAGGGGACAAAACACTCCCAATAGGAGACAAAACACTCCCAATAGAGGACAAAACACTCCCAATAGAGGACAAAACACTCCCAATAGAGGGGACAAAACACTCCCAATAGGGGACAAAACACTCCCAATAGGAGACAAAACACTCCCAATAGAGACAAAACACTCCCAATAGGAGACAAAACACTCCCAATAGGAGACAAAACACTCCCAATAGGAGACAAAACACTCCCAATAGGGGACAAAACACTCCCAATAGAGGACAAAACACTCCCAATAGGAGACAAAACACTCCCAATAGGGGAGAAAACATTCCCAATAGAGGGGACAAAACACTCCCAATAGAGGGGACAAAACACTCCCAATAGGAGACAAAACACTCCCAAAAGAGGACAAAACACTCCCAATAGAGGGGACAAAACACTCCCAATAGAGGGGACAAAACACTCCCAATAGAGGGGAAAAAACACTCCCAATAGGGGACAATACACTCCCAATAGAGAACAAAACACTCCCAATAGGGGGGACAAAACACTCCAAATAGGGGACAAAACACTCCCAATAGACGACAAAACACTCCCAATAGAGGACAAAACACTCCCAATAGGAGACAAAACACTCCCAATAGAGGACAAAAAACTCCCAATAGAGAACAAAAAACTCCCAATAGAGAACAAAACACTCCCAATAGAGGACAAAACACTCCCAATAGGAGACAAAACACTCCCAATAGGAGACAAAACACTCCCAATAGAGGGGACAAAACACTCCCAATAGGAGACAAAACACTCCCAATAGAGGACAAAACACTCCCAATAGAGGGGACAAAACACTCCCAATAGGGGACAAAACACTCCCAATAGTGGACAAAACACTCCCAATAGAGGACAAAACACTCCGAATAGGGGACAAAACACTCCCAATAGAGAACAAAACACTCCCAATAGGGGACAAAACACTCCCAATAGAGGACAAAACACTCCCAATAGGGGACAAAACACTCCCAATAGAGGGGACAAAACACTCCCAGTAGAGGACAAAACACTCCCAATAGAGGACAAAACACTCCCAATAGAGGACAAAACACTCCCAATAGAAGACAAAACACTCCCAATAGGGGGACAAAACACTCCCAATAGGGGGACAAAACACTCCCAATAGGGGACAAAACACTCCCAATAGAGGACAAAACACTCCCAATAGGAGACAAAACACTCCCAATAGAGGACAAAACACTCCCAATAGAGGGGACAAAACACTCCCAATAGGGGACAAAACACTCCCAATAGGGGACAAAACACTCCCAATAGAGGACAAAACATTCCCAATAGGGGACAAAACACTCCCAATAGAGGACAAAACACTCCCAATAGAGGGGACAAAACACTCCCAATAGAGGACAAAACACTCCCAATAGAAGGACAAAACACTCCCAATAGGGGACAAAACACTCCCAATAGGGGACAAAACACTCCAAATAGGAGACAAAACACTCCCAATAGGAGACAAAACACCCCCAATAGGGGACAAAACACTCCCAATAGGAGACAAAACACTCCCAATAGGAGACAAAACACTCCCAATAGAGGGGACAAAACACTCCCAATAGGGGACAAAACACTCCAAATAGGAGACAAAACACTCCCAATAGGAGACAAAACACTCCCAATAGGAGACAAAACACTCCCAATAGGGGACAAAACACTCCCAATAGGAGACAAAACACTCCCAATAGGAGACAAAACACTCCCAATAGAGGGGACAAAACACTCCCAATAGGGGACAAAACACTCCAAATAGGAGACAAAACACTCCCAATAGGAGACAAAACACCCCCAATAGGGGACAAAACACTCCCAATAGAAGACAAAACACTCCCAATAGAAGACAAAACACTCCCAATAGAGGACAAAACACTCCCAATAGAGGACAAAACACTCCCAATAGAGGACAAAACACTCCCAATAGAGGACAAAACACTCCCAATAGGGGACAAAACACTCCCAATAGAGGGGACAAAACACTCCCAATAGGGGACAAAACACTCCCAATAGGAGACAAAACACTCCCAATAGAGGGGACAAAACACCCCCAATAGAGGACAAAACACTCCCAATAGGGGACAAAACACTCCCAATAGGGGACAAAACACTCCCAATAGAGGACAAAACACTCCCAATAGGGGACAAAACACTCCCAATAGGGGACAAAACACTCCCAATAGAGGACAAAACACTCCCAATAGGGGACAAAACACTCCCAATAGAGGACAAAACACTCCCAATAGAGGGGACAAAACACTCCCAATAGAGGACAAAACACTCCCAATAGGGGACAAAACACTCCCAATAGGAGACAAAACACTCCCAATAGAGGACAAAACACTTCCAATAGAGGACAAACACTCCCAATAGAGGACAAAACACTCCCAATAGAGGACAAACACTCCCAATAGGGGACAAAACACTGCCAATAGGGGACAAAACACTCCCAATAGAGGACAAAACACTCCCAATAGGAGACAAAACACTCCCAATAGGGGACAAAACACTCCTAATAGAGGACAAAACACTCCCAATAGAGGGGACAAAACACTCCCAATAGAGGGGACAAAACACTCCCAATAGGGGACAAAACACTCCCAATAGGAGACAAAACATTCCCAATAGAGGGGACAAAACACTCCCAATAGGGGACAAAACACTCCCAATAGAAGACAAAACACTCCCAATAGAGGGGACAAAACACTCCCAATAGAGGACAAAACACTCCCAATAGGGGACAAAACACTCCCAATAGAGGACAAAACACTCCCAATAGAGGACAAATCACTCCTAATAGGAGACAAAACACTCCCAATAGGGGACAAAACACTCCCAATAGAGGACAAAACACTCCCAATAGGAGACAAAACACTCCCAATAGGGGACAAAACACTCCCAATAGAGGACAAAACACTCCCAATAGGGGACAAAACACTCCCAATAGAGCACAAAACACTCCCAATAGAGGGGACAAAACACTCCCAATAGGAGACAAAACACTCCCAATAGAGGGGACAAAACACTCCCAATACGAGACAAAACACTACAAATAGGGGACAAAACACTCCCAATAGGAGACAAAACACTCCCAATAGAGGACAAAACACTCCCAATAGAGGGACAAAACACTCCCAATAGGAGACAAAACACTCCCAATAGGAGACAAAACACTCCCAATAGAGGGGACAAAACACTCCCAATAGGGGACAAAACACTCCAAATAGGAGACAAAACACTCCCAATAGGAGACAAAACACTCCCAATAGGAGACAAAACACTCCCAATAGGGGACAAAACACTCCCAATAGGAGACAAAACACTCCCAATAGGAGACAAAACACTCCCAATAGAGGGGACAAAACACTCCCAATAGGGGACAAAACACTCCAAATAGGAGACAAAACACTCCCAATAGGAGACAAAACACCCCCAATAGGGGACAAAACACTCCCAATAGAAGACAAAACACTCCCAATAGAGGACAAAACACTCCCAATAGAGGACAAAACACTCCCAATAGAGGACAAAACACTCCCAATAGAGGACAAAACACTCCCAATAGAGGACAAAACACTCCCAATAGGGGACAAAACACTCCCAATAGAGGGGACAAAACACTCCCAATAGGGGACAAAACACTCCCAATAGGAGACAAAACACTCCCAATAGAGGGGACAAAACACCCCCAATAGAGGACAAAACACTCCAATAGGGGACAAAACACTCCAATAGGGGACAAAACACTCCCAATAGAGGACAAAACACTCCCAATAGGGGACAAAACACTCCCAATAGGGGACAAAACACTCCCAATAGGGGACAAAACACTCCCAATAGAGGACAAAACACTCCAATAGGGACAAAACACTCCCAATAGAGGACAAAACACTCCCCAATAGAGGGGACAAAACACTCCCAATAGAGGACAAAACACTCCCAATAGGGGACAAAACACTCCCAATAGGAGACAAAACACTCCCAATAGAGGACAAAACACTTCCAATAGAGGACAAACACTCCCAATAGAGGACAAAACACTCCCAATAGAGGACAAACACTCCCAATAGGGGACAAAACACTGCCAATAGGGGACAAAACACTCCCAATAGAGGACAAAACACTCCCAATAGGAGACAAAACACTCCCAATAGGGGACAAAACACTCCTAATAGAGGACAAAACACTCCCAATAGAGGGGACAAAACACTCCCAATAGAGGGGACAAAACACTCCCAATAGGGGACAAAACACTCCCAATAGGAGACAAAACATTCCCAATAGAGGGGACAAAACACTCCCAATAGGGGACAAAACACTCCCTATAGGAGACAAAACACTCCCAATAGGGGACAAAACACTCCCAATAGAGGGGACAAAACACTCCCAATAGAAGACAAAACACTCCCAATAGAGGGGACAAAACACTCCCAATAGAGGACAAAACACTCCCAATAGGGGACAAAACACTCCCAATAGAGGACAAACCACTCCCAATAGAGGACAAATCACTCCTAATAGGAGACAAAACACTCCCAATAGGGGACAAAACACTCCCAATAGAGGACAAAACACTCCCAATAGGAGACAAAACACTCCCAATAGAGGACAAAACACTCCCAATAGGAGACAAAACACTCCCAATAGAGGACAAAACACTCCCAATAGGGGACAAAACACTCCCAATAGAGCACAAAACACTCCCAATAGAGGGGACAAAACACTCCCAATAGGAGACAAAACACTCCCAATAGAGGGGACAAAACACTCCCAATAGGAGACAAAACACTACAAATAGGGGACAAAACACTCCCAATAGGAGACAAAACACTCCCAATAGAGGACAAAACACTCCCAATAGAGGGGACAAAACACTCTCAATAGGGGACAAAACACTCCCAATAGAGGACAAAACACTCCCAATAGAGGGGACAAAACACTCCCAATAGAAGACAAAACACTCCCAATAGGGGACAAAACACTCCCAATAGAGGACAAAACACTCCCAATAGGGGACAAAACACTCCCAATAGGGGACAAAACACTCCCAATAGAGGGGACAAAACACTCCCAATAGGGGGACAAAACACTCCCAATAGGGGACAAAACACTCCCAATAGGAGACAAAACA
Source organism: Hyla sarda (assembly GCF_029499605.1). Lineage (NCBI taxonomy): Eukaryota > Metazoa > Chordata > Amphibia > Anura > Hylidae > Hyla > Hyla sarda. Next base: position 1,081,600 of record NW_026610372.1, on the reverse strand, counting down.
CTCCCTAATAGGGGACAAAACACTCCCAATAGGAGACAAAACACTCCCAATAGAGGACAAAACACTCCCAATAGAGGACAAAACACTCCCAATAGGGGACAAAACACTCCCAATAGGGGACAAAACACTCCCAATAGGGGACAAAACACTCCCAATAGAGGACAAAACACTCCCAATAGGAGACAAAACACTCCCAATAGATGACAAAACACTCCCAATAGATGACAAAACACTCCCAATAGGGGACAAAATACTCCCAATAGGAGACAAAATACTCCCAATAGGAGACAAAACACTCCCAATAGAGGACAAAACACTCCCAATAGGGCACAAAATACTCCCAATAGGAGACAAAACACTCCCAATAGAGGACAAAACACTCCCAATAGGGCACAAAACACTCCCAATAGGGGACAAAACACTCCCAATAGAGGACAAAACACTCCCAATAGGAGACAAAACACTCCCAATAGAGGACAAAACACTCCCAATAGGAGACAAAACACTCCCAATAGAGGGGACAAAACACTCCCAATAGAGGACAAAACACTCCCAATAGAGGACAAAACACTCCCAATAGAGGACAAAACACTCCGAATAGGGGACAAAACACTCCCAATAGGGGACAAAACACTCCCAATAGAGGGGACAAAACACTCCCAATAGAGGACAAAACACTCCCAATAGAGGACAAAACACTCCCCATAGGAGACAAAACACTCCCAATAGAGGACAAAACACTCCCAATAGGGGACAAAACACTCCCAATAGGGGACAAAACACTCCCAATAGGGGACAAAACACTCCCAATAGGGGACAAAACACTCCCAATTGGGGGACAAAACACTCCCAATAGGGGACAAAACACTCCCAATAGGAGACAAAACACTCCCTAATAGGGGACAAAACACTCCCAATAGGGGGACAAAACACTCCCAATAGGGGACAAAACACTCCCAATAGGAGACAAAACACTCCCAATAGAGGACAAAACACTCCCAATAGAGGACAAAACACTCCCAATAGGGGACAAAACACTCCCAATAGAGGGGACAAAACACTCCCAATAGAGGACAAAACACTCCCAATAGAGGGGACAAAACACTCCCAATAGAGGGGCAATACACTCCCAATAGGAGACAAAACACTCCCTAATAGGGGACAAAACACTCCCAATAGGAGACAAAACACTCCCAATAGAGGACAAAACACTCCCAATAGAGGACAAAACACTCCCAATAGAGGACAAAACACTCCCAATAGGTGACAAAACACTCCCAATAGGGGACAAAACACTCCCAATAGGGGACAAAACACTCCCAATAGAGGACAAAACACTCCCAATAGGGGACAAAACACTCCCAATAGGAGACAAAACACTCCCTATAGGAGACAAAACACTCCCAATAGAGGGGACAAAACACTCCCAATAGGGGACAAAACACTCCCAATAGGAGACAAAACACTCCCAATAGGAGACAAAACACCCCCAATAGGGGACAAAACACTCCCAATAGGGGACAAAACACTCCCAATAGAGGACAAAACACTCCCAATAGAGGACAAAACACTCCCAATAGAGGACAAAACACTCCCAATAGAGGACAAAACACTCCCAATAGAGGACAAAACACTCTCAATAGAGGACAAAACACTCCCAATAGGAGACAAAACACTCCCAATAGAGGACAAAACACTCCCAATAGAGGACAAAACACTCCCAATAGGGGACAAAACACTCCCAATAGAGGACAAAACACTCCCAATAGGGGACAAAACACTCCCAATAGAGGGGACAAAACACTCCCAATAGGGGACAAAACACTCCCAATAGGAGACAAAACACTCCCAATAGGGGACAAAACACTCAAAATAGGAGACAAAACACTCCCAATAGGAGACAAAACACTCCCAATAGAGGACAAAACACTCCCAATAGGGGACAAAACACTCCCAATAGAGGACAATACACTCCCAATAGAGGACAAAACACTCCCAATAGGGGACAAAACACTCCCAATAGAGGACAAAACACTCCCAATAGAGGGGACAAAACACTCCCAATAGAGGACAAAACACTCCCAATAGGGGACAAAACACTCCCAATAGGAGACAAAACACTCCCAATAGAGGACAAAACACTCCCAATAGAGGACAAACACTCCCAATAGAGGACAAAACACTCCCAATAGAGGACAAACACTCCCAATAGGGGACAAAACACTCCCAATAGGGGACAAAACACTCCCAATAGAGGACAAAACACTCCCAATAGGAGACAAAACACTCCCAATAGGGGACAAAACACTCCTAATAGAGGACAAAACACTCCCAATAGAGGGGACAAAACACTCCCAATAGAGGGGACAAAACACTCCCAATAGGGGACAAAACACTCCCTATAGGAGACAAAACACTCCCAATAGGGGACAAAACACTCCCAATAGGAGACAAAACACTCCCAATAGAGGGGACAAAACACTCCCAATAGGGGACAAAACACTCCCTATAGGAGACAAAACACTCCCAATAGGGGACAAAACACTCCCAATAGAGGGGACAAAACACTCCCAATAGAAGACAAAACACTCCCAATAGAGGGGACAAAACACTCCCAATAGAGGACAAAACACTCCCAATAGGAGACAAAACACTCCCAATAGGGGACAAAACACTCCCAATAGAGGACAAAACACTCCCAATAGGGGACAAAACACTCCCAATAGAGGACAAAACACTCCCTATAGAGGGGACAAAACACTCCCAATAGAGGACAAAACACTCCCAATAGGAGACAAAACACTCCCAATAGGGGACAAAACACTCCCAATAGAGGACAAAAACACTCCCAATAGAGGACAAAACACTCCCAATAGGGGACAAAACACTCCCAATAGAGCACAAAACACTCCCAATAGAGGGGACAAAACACTCCCAATAGGGGACAAAACACTCTCAATAGAGGGGACAAAACACTCCCAATAGAGGGGACAAAACACTCCCAATAGGAGACAAAACACTCCCAATAGGGGACAAAACACTCCCAATAGAGGACAAAACACTTCCTATAGGAGACAAAACACTCCCAATAGAGGACAAAACACTCCCAATAGAGGACAAAACACTCCCAATAGAGGGGACAAAACACTCCAATAGGGGACAAAACACTCCCAATAGAGGACAAAACACTCCCAATAGAGGGGACAAAACACTCCCAATAGAAGACAAAACACTCCCAATAGGGACAAAACACTCCCAATAGAGGACAAAACACTCCCAATAGAGGGGACAAAACACTCCAATAGGGGGACAAAACACTCCCAATAGGGGACAAAACACTCCCAATAGGAGACAAAACACTCCCAATAGAGGACAAAACACTCCCAATAGAGGACAAAACACTCCCAATAGGGGACAAAACACTCCCAATAGGGGACAAAACACTCCCAATAGGGGACAAAACACTCCCAATAGGGACAAAACACTCCCAATAGAGGACAAAACACTCCCAATAGAGGACAAAACACTCCCAATAGAGGACAAAACACTCCCAATAGAGGACAAAACACTCCAATAGGAGACAAAACACTCCCAATAGGGGACAAAACACTCCCAATAGGGGACAAAACACTCCCAATAGGGGACAAAACACTCCCAATAGGGGACAATACACTCCCAATAGGGAACAAAACACTCCCAATAGGGGACAAAACACTCCCAATAGAGGACAAAACACTCCCAATAGAGGACAAAACACTCCCAATAGAGGACAAAACACTCCCAATAGGAGACAAAACACTCCCAATAGAGGACAAAACACTCCCAATAGGAGACAAAACACTCCCAATAGAGGACAAAACACTCCCAATAGGGGACAAAACACTCCCAATAGAGGACAAAACACTCCCAATAGAGGACAAAACACTCCCAATAGAGGACAAAACACTCCCTATAGGAGACAAAACACTCCCAATAGGAGACAAAACACTCCCAATAGAGGACAAAACACTCCCAATAGAGGACAAAACACTCCCCATAGGAGACAAAACACTCCCAATAGAGGGGACAAAACACTCCCAATAGGGGACAAAACACTCCCAATAGAGGGGACAAAACACTCCCAATAGGGGACAAAACACTCCCAATAGAGGACAAAACACTCCAATAGGGGACAAAACACTCCCAATTGGGGGACAAAACACTCCCAATAGGGGACAAAACACTCCCAATAGGGACAAAACACTCCCAATAGGGGACAAAACACTCCCAATAGGGGACAAAACACTCCCAATTGGGGGACAAAACACTCCCAATAGGGGACAAAACACTCCCAATAGGAGACAAAACACTCCCTAATAGGGGACAAAACACTCCCAATAGGGGGACAAAACACTCCCAATAGGGGACAAAACACTCCCAATAGAGGGGACAAAACACTCCCAATAGAGGACAAAACACTCCCAATAGAGGGGACAAAACACTCCCAATAGGGGACAAAACACTCCCAATAGAGGGGACAAAACACTCCCAATAGGAGACAAAACACTCCCAATAGGGGACAAAACACTCCAATAGAGGACAAAACACTCCCAATAGAGGACAAAACACTCCCAATAGAGGACAAAACACTCCCAATAGGGGACAAAACACTCCCAATAGGGGACAAAACACTCCCAATAGAGGACAAAACAATCCCAATAGGGGACAAAACACTCCCAATAGGGGACAAAACACTCCCAATAGGGGACAAAACACTCCCAATAGGGGACAAAACACTCCCAATAGGGGACAAAACACTCCCAATAGAGGACAAAACACTCCCAATAGGGGACAAAACACTCCCAATAGGGGACAAAACACTCCCAATAGAGGGGACAAAACACTCCCAATAGAGGGGACAAAACACTCCCAATAGGAGACAAAACACTCCCAATAGGGGACAAAACACTCCCAATAGGGGACAAAACACTCCCAATAGGAGACAAAACACTCCCAATAGGGGACAAAACACTCCCAATAGAGGACAAAACACTCCCAAAAGGGGACAAAACACTCCCAATAGAGGACAAAACACTCCCAATAGAGGACAAAACACTCCCAATAGAGGGGACAAAACACTCCCAATAGAGAGGACAAAACACTCCCAATAGGGGGACAAAACACCCCCAATAGGGGACAAAACACTCCCAATAGGGGACAAAACACTCCCAATAGGGGACAAAACACTCCCAATAGAGGACAAAACACTCCCCATAGGAGACAAAACACTCCCAATAGAGGGGACAAAACACTCCCAATAGGGGACAAAACACTCCCAATAGAGGGGACAAAACACTCCCAATAGGGGACAAAACACTCCCAATAGAGGACAAAACACTCCCAATAGGGGACAAAACACTCCCAATTGGGGGACAAAACACTCCCAATAGGGGACAAAACACTCCCAATAGGGGACAAAACACTCCCAATAGGGGACAAAACACTCCCAATAGGGGACAAAACACTCCCAATTGGGGGACAAAACACTCCCAATAGTAGACAAAACACTCCCTAATAGGGGACAAAACACTCCCAATAGGGGGACAAAACACTCCCAATAGGGGACAAAACACTCCCAATAGAGGGGACAAAACACTCCCAATAGAGGACAAAACACTCCCAATAGAGGGGACAAAACACTCCCAATAGGGGACAAAACACTCCCAATAGAGGGGACAAAACACTCCCAATAGGAGACAAAACACTCCCAATAGGGGACAAAACACTCCCAATAGAGGATAAAACACTCCCAATAGAGGACAAAACACTCCCAATAGAGGACAAAACACTCCCAATAGAGGACAAAACACTCCCAATAGAGGGGACAAAACACTCCCAATAGGAGACCAAACCCTCCCAATAGGGGACAAAACACTCCCAATAGAGGACAAAACAATCCCAATAGGGGACAAAACACTCCCAATAGAGGGGACAAAACACTCCCAATAGGGGACAAAACACTCCCAATAGGGGACAAAACACTCCCAATAGAGGACAAAACAATCCCAATAGGGGACAAAACACTCCCAATAGGGGACAAAACACTCCCAATAGGGGGACAAAACACTCCCAATAGGGGACAAAACACTCCCAATAGGGGACAAAACACTCCCAATAGGGGACAAAACACTCCCAATAGAGGACAAAACACTCCCAATAGAGGACAAAACACTCCCAATAGGGGACAAAACACTCCCAATAGGGGACAAAACACTCCCAATAGAGGGGACAAAACACTCCCAATAGAGGGGACAAAACACTCCCAATAGGAGACAAAACACTCCCAATAGGGGACAAAACACTCCCAATAGGGGGACAAAACACTCCCAATAGGGGACAAAACACTCCCAATAGGGGACAAAACACTCCCAATAGGGGACAAAACACTCCCAATAGGAGACAAAACACTCCCAATAGGAGACAAAACACTCCCAATAGGAGACAAAACACTCCCAATAGAGGACAAAACACTCCCAATAGGGGACAAAACACTCCCAATAGGGGACAAAACACTCCCAATAGGGGACAAAACACTCCCAATAGGGGACAAAACACTCCCAATAGAGGACAAAACACTCCCAATAGAGGACAAAACACTCCCAATAGGAGACAAAACACTCCCAATAGGGGACAAAACACTCCCAATAGAGGACAAAACACTCCCAATAGAGGACAAAACACTCCCAATAGAGGACAAAACACTCCCAATAGAGGGGACAAAACACTCCCAATAGAGGGGACAAAACACTCCCAATAGGGACAAAACACCCCCAATAGGGGACAAAACACTCCCAATAGGGGACAAAACACTCCCAATAGGGGACAAAACACTCCCAATAGAGGGGACAAAACACTCCCAATAGGGGACAAAACACTCCCAATAGAGGACAAAACACTCCCAATAGGGGACAAAACACTCCCAATTGGGGGACAAAACACTCCCAATAGGGGACAAAACACTCCCAATAGGGGACAAAACACTCCCAATAGGGGACAAAACACTCCCAATAGGGGACAAAACACTCCCAATTGGGGGACAAAACACTCCCAATAGGGGACAAAACACTCCCAATAGGAGACAAAACACTCCCTAATAGGGGACAAAACACTCCCAATAGGGGGACAAAACACTCCCAATAGGGGACAAAACACTCCCAATAGAGGGGACAAAACACTCCCAATAGAGGACAAAACACTCCCAATAGAGGGGACAAAACACTCCCAATAGGGGACAAAACACTCCCAATAGAGGGGACAAAACACTCCCAATAGGAGACAAAACACTCCCAATAGGGGACAAAACACTCCCAATAGAGGACAAAACACTCCCAATAGAGGACAAAACACTCCCAATAGAGGGGACAAAACACTCCCAATAGAGGACAAAACACTCCCAATAGGGGACAAAACACTCCCAATAGAGGGGACAAAACACTCCCAATAGAGGACACAACACTCCCAATAGGGGACAAAACACTCCCAATAGAGGACAAAACACTCCCAATAGGGGACAAAACACTCCCAATAGGGGACAAAACACTCCCAATAGGGGACAAAACACTCCCAATAGAGGACAAAACAATCCCAATAGGGGACAAAACACTCCCAATAGGGGACAAAACACTCCCAATAGGGGACAAAACACTCCCAATAGAGGACAAAACAATCCCAATAGGGGACAAAACACTCCCAATAGGGGACAAAACACTCCCAATAGGGGACAAAACACTCCCAATAGGGGACAAAACACTCCCAATAGGGGACAAAACACTCCCAATTGGGGGACAAAACACTCCCAATAGGGGACAAAACACTCCCAATAGGAGACAAAACACTCCCTAATAGGGGACAAAACACTCCCAATAGGGGGACAAAACACTCCCAATAGGGGACAAAACACTCCCAATAGAGGGGACAAAACACTCCCAATAGAGGACAAAACACTCCCAATAGAGGGGACAAAACACTCCCAATAGGGGACAAAACACTCCCAATAGAGGGGACAAAACACTCCCAATAGGAGACAAAACACTCCCAATAGGGGACAAAACACTCCCAATAGAGGACAAAACACTCCCAATAGAGGACAAAACACTCCCAATAGAGGACAAAACACTCCCAATAGGGGACAAAACACTCCCAATAGGGGACAAAACACTCCCAATAGAGGACAAAACAATCCCAATAGGGGACAAAACACTCCCAATAGGGGACAAAACACTCCCAATAGAGGACAAAACACTCCCAATAGGGGACAAAACACTCCCAATAGGGGACAAAACACTCCCAATAGGAGACAAAACACTCCCAATAGAGGACAAAACACTCCCAATAGGGGACAAAACACTCCCAATAGAGGACAAAACACTCCCAATAGGGGACAAAACACTCCCAATAGGGGACAAAACACTCCCAATAGAGAACAAAACACTCCCAATAGGGGACAAAACACTCCCAATAGGAGACAAAACACTCCCAATAGAGGACAAAACACTCCCAATAGGGGACAAAACACTCCCAATAGGGGACAAAACACTCCCAATAGAGGGGACAAAACACTCCCAATAGAGGGGACAAAACACTCCCAATAGAGGGGACAAAACACTCCCAATAGAGGGGACAAAACACTCCCAATAGGAGACAAAACACTCCCAATAGAGGACAAAACACTCCCAATAGGGGACAAAACACTCCCAATAGAGGGGACAAAACACTCCCAATAGAGGGGACAAAACACTCCCAATAGGGACAAAACATCCCCAATAGGGGACAAAACACTCCCAATAGGGGACAAAACACTCCGAATAGGGGACAAAACACTCCCAATAGAGGACAAAACACTCCCAATAGAGGACAAAACACTCCCAATAGGGGACAAAACACTCCCAATAGGGGACAAAACACTCCCAATAGGGGACAAAACACTCCCAATAGAGAACAAAACACTCCCAATAGGGGACAAAACACTCCCAATAGGAGACAAAACACTCCCAATAGAGGACAAAACACTCCCAATAGGGGACAAAACACTCCCAATAGGGGACAAAACACTCCCAATAGAGGGGACAAAACACTCCCAATAGAGGGGACAAAACACTCCCAATAGAGGGGACAAAACACTCCCAATAGGAGACAAAACACTCCCAATAGAGGACAAAACACTCCCAATAGGGGACAAAACACTCCCAATAGAGGGGACAAAACACTCCCAATAGAGGACAAAACACTCCCAATAGAGGACAAAACACTCCCAATAGAGGACAAAACACTCCCAATAGAGGGGACAAAACACTCCCAATAGAGGGGACAAAACACTCCCAATAGGGACAAAACACCCCCAATAGGGGACAAAACACTCCCAATAGGGGACAAAACACTCCCAATAGGGGACAAAACACTCCCAATAGAGGGGACAAAACACTCCCAATAGGGGACAAAACACTCCCAATAGAGGACAAAACACTCCCAATAGGGGACAAAACACTCCCAATTGGGGGACAAAACACTCCCAATAGGGGACAAAACACTCCCAATAGGGGACAAAACACTCCCAATAGGGGACAAAACACTCCCAATAGGGGACAAAACACTCCCAATTGGGGGACAAAACACTCCCAATAGGGGACAAAACACTCCCAATAGGAGACAAAACACTCCCTAATAGGGGACAAAACACTCCCAATAGGGGGACAAAACACTCCCAATAGGGGACAAAACACTCCCAATAGAGGGGACAAAACACTCCCAATAGAGGACAAAACACTCCCAATAGAGGGGACAAAACACTCCCAATAGGGGACAAAACACTCCCAATAGAGGGGACAAAACACTCCCAATAGGAGACAAAACACTCCCAATAGGGGACAAAACACTCCCAATAGAGGACAAAACACTCCCAATAGGGGACACAACACTCCCAATAGGGGACAAAACACTCCCAATAGAGGACAAAACACTCCCAATAGGGGACAAAACACTCCCAATAGGGGACAAAACACTCCCAATAGGGGACAAAACACTCCCAATAGAGGACAAAACAATCCCAATAGGGGACAAAACACTCCCAATAGGGGACAAAACACTCCCAATAGGGGACAAAACACTCCCAATAGAGGACAAAACAATCCCAATAGGGGACAAAACACTCCCAATAGGGGACAAAACACTCCCAATAGGGGACAAAACACTCCCAATAGGGGACAAAACACTCCCAATAGAGGGGACAAAACACTCCCAATAGGAGACAAAACACTCCCAATAGGGGACAAAACACTCCCAATAGAGGACAAAACACTCCCAATAGGGGACAAAACACTCCCAATAGGGGACAAAACACTCCCAATAGAGGGGACAAAACACTCCCAATAGGAGACAAAACACTCCCAATAGGGGACAAAACACTCCCAATAGAGGACAAAACACTCCCAATAGGGGACAAAACACTCCCAATAGGGGACAAAACACTCCCAATTGGGGGACAAAACACTCCCAATAGGGGACAAAACACTCCCAATAGGAGACAAAACACTCCCTAATAGGGGACAAAACACTCCCAATAGGGGGACAAAACACTCCCAATAGGGGACAAAACACTCCCAATAGAGGGGACAAAACACTCCCAATAGAGGACAAAACACTCCCAATAGGGGACAAAACACTCCCAATAGAGGGGACAAAACACTCCCAATAGGAGACAAAACACTCCCAATAGGGGACAAAACACTCCCAATAGAGGGGACAAAACACTCCCAATAGGAGACAAAACACTCCCAATAGGGGACAAAACACTCCCAATAGAGGACAAAACACTCCCAATAGAGGACAAAACACTCCCAATAGAGGACAAAACACTCCCAATAGGGGACAAAACACTCCCAATAGGGGACAAAACACTCCCAATAGAGGACAAAACAATCCCAATAGGGGACAAAACACTCCCAATAGGGGACAAAACACTCCCAATAGGGGACAAAACACTCCCAATAGGAGACAAAACACTCCCAATAGAGGACAAAACACTCCCAATAGGGGACAAAACACTCCCAATAGAGGACAAAACACTCCCAATAGGGGACAAAACACTCCCAATAGGGGACAAAACACTCCCAATAGAGAACAAAACACTCCCAATAGGGGACAAAACACTCCCAATAGGAGACAAAACACTCCCAATAGAGGACAAAACACTCCCAATAGGGGACAAAACACTCCCAATAGAGGACAAAACACTCCCAATAGAGGACAAAACACTCCCAATAGGGGACAAAACACTCCCAATAGGGGACAAAACACTCCCAATAGAGGGGACAAAACACTCCCAATAGAGGGGACAAAACACTCCCAATAGGAGACAAAACACTCCCAATAGAGGACAAAACACTCCCAATAGGGGACAAAACACTCCCAATAGAGGGGACAAAACACTCCCAATAGAGGGGACAAAACACTCCCAATAGGGACAAAACACCCCCAATAGGGGACAAAACACTCCCAATAGGGGACAAAACACTCCGAATAGGGGACAAAACACTCCCAATAGAGGACAAAACACTCCCAATAGAGGACAAAACACTCCCAATAGGGGACAAAACACTCCCAATAGGGGACAAAACACTCCCAATAGGGACAAAACACCCCCAATAGGGGACAAAACACTCCCAATAGGGGACAAAACACTCCGAATAGGGGACAAAACACTCCCAATAGAGGACAAAACACTCCCAATAGGGGACAAAACACTCCCAATAGAGAACAAAACACTCCCAATAGGGGACAAAACACTCCCAATAGGAGACAAAACACTCCCAATAGAGGACAAAACACTCCCAATAGGGGACAAAACACTCCCAATAGGGGACAAAACACTCCCAATAGAGGGGACAAAACACTCCCAATAGAGGGAACAAAACACTCCCAATAGAGGGGACAAAACACTCCCAATAGGGACAAAACACCCCCAATAGGGGACAAAACACTCCCAATAGGAGACAAAACACTCCCAATAGGGGACAAAACACTCCCAATAGGAGACAAAACACTCCCAATAGGGGACAAAACACTCCCAATAGAGGGGACAAAACACCCCCAATAGGGGACAAAACACTCCCAATAGGAGACAAAACACTCCCAATAGAGGACAAAACACTCCCAATAGGGGACAAAACACTCCCAATAGAGGGGACAAAACACTCCCAATAGAGGGGACAAAACACTCCCAATAGGGACAAAACACCCCCAATAGGGGACAAAACACTCCCAATAGGGGACAAAACACTCCGAATAGGGGACAAAACACTCCCAATAGAGGACAAAACACTCCCAATAGGGGACAAAACACTCCCAATAGGGGACAAAGCACTAAATAAAACACTAAATATAATATTTTTTTCATTTACTACTACTTTATTTTTACATGTTTTTTACTACTTTTTATTACTCTCTTAGTGTTGTTTGTTTTTTGCAACACGAGATACATTATTTTGTATTTAATTTTAGATTACTTCATTTATTTTCTTATTTATTTATTCTGTTACTATTTTTTACAACTTTTTTTACATTTTATAACTTTTTTATTGATTCATTTATTTCATTTTTCTACTACTTTTAATACATTTTTAAACTTTTTATGACTTTTTTTTATAATTTATTCATTTACTATTACTTCTACTACCACCTTTATTACTTTTTTTTACTACTTTTTATTACTTTCTTTATTTTACAATTTGTTTTACAGCGTGAGATACTTAAGTTTTCATTTAGTTTCATATTTATTTCTTTATTTATTTTCTTATTTATTTAAATCTAAATGTGTTTTACTACTTTTAATTACTTAAAATGTTACAACTTTTTTACATTATTTTTCTAATACTTTTAATTACTTTTTGAAAATGTTTATGACTTTTATTTATTTACCAATACCTCTACTATTACTACCTTTATTACATTTTTCTTGACTACATTTTATTTTTATTTTTTTCACAGCTCTAGATACCTTATTTTTATTTAATTTTATATTTATTACTTTATTTATTTTCTTATTTATGTATTTTTTGCTATTTTTTATAAGTTTTTTAATTTATTTAATTTATGTTTTCACAGTGCAAGATACTTTATTTTGTATTTAATTTTATATTTATTAGTTATAAGTTTTTTTTTTTTATTATTATTTTAAATGTTTTCACAGGGGGCACTTATCAGGGGGTAACTATCTTTATGTTATTAACCCAGCTGTGCCTACAGCTGTTGCAAAACTAAAACTCCCTGCATGCCCGGACAGCCGTTGGCTGTCCGGGAATGCTGGGAGTTATAGTTTTGCAACAGCTGAAGGCCCCTCATTGGGAAACACTGATCTACGTGCACAATGGCCTCTTGACTTATATTGACTCAGATGTCAGAGGGGAGAAGGGTGAGGCAAGTGTCCCCCTGCAGAATACATGTGCGAGTGTATATGGGGCTAGGAAGTGCATGCTTTGAGTTGTAGTTTTGGAACAGCTGGAGGCACACTGGCTGGGAAACACTGGTCTAACCTCATAGATGTTTTGGCTGCTATTAAGGGGTTAACTAGCTGGGATCTGAGTTAAGCCGATTTTCACTAATGTTTCTATTCACTGACACCAAGCAGAGATCACGGCAAACGCCGAAATCCACACTACGCTCCACGCCGCGCGGCACTTTGTCGGCGAGACGAGCCATTTGCCTAACTCCAACTTTTAGCCAACAAAGTTTTGCTGCATTTCCTCCTTTGGCCATTAGGTGGCAGCAAGTGACCACGTTCCGTCTCCCCCCCGCGCCGATCGCGCTCCCCACGCCGCAGATGTTTCGTTTCGCCATTTCTCGCACACAATGTGGCTTCCAGTCATCCATCTTTTATATTCTTCCTCAAATTTACAATCAAAGCGACGAAACAAACGGCGGCGGGAATCATTTACTCCGGCGATTCGGGGACGTCACCGATAAATCTGATTGTTTAGCCCAACGCCGTTCCGTCACGTCGCCAAAACTTTATTTCATTCGTCCCATAAAAAGCGGGAAATGATATTAATGCCGGGATTAAATCACTGTTCCCTCCGCGATGTACAGCAGGCCAAAAACGACAATGTTAGGAGCCGGGGAAGTTATACTGTGCATATAGACACCGGGTATTACAATCAGGGACAGGAGAAGTGGTACTGTGCAGTGTCCATAGATACAGGACAGGAGAAGTGGTACTGTGCAGTGTCCATATATACAGGACAGGAGAAGTGGTACTGTGCACTGTCCATATATATACAGGACAGGAGAAGTGGTACTGTGCAGTGTCCATAGATACAGGACAGGAGAAGTGGTACTGTGCAGTGTCCATATATACAGGACAGGAGAAGTGGTACTGTGCACTGTCCATATATATACAGGACAGGAGAAGTGGTACTGTGCAGTGTCCATATATACAGGAGAAGTGGTACTGTGCAGTGTCCATATATACAGGATAGGAGAAGTGGTACTGTGCCCTGTCCATATATACAGGACAGGAGAAGTGGTACTGTGCAGTGTCCATATATACAGGACAGGAGAAGTGGTACTGTGCAGTGTCCATATATACAGGAGAAGTGGTACTGTGCAGTGTCCATATATACAGGAGAAGTGGTACTGTGCAGTGTCCATATATACAGGAGAAGTGGTACTGTGCAGTGTTTATATATAAAGGATAGGAGAAGTGGTACTGTGCACTGTCCATATATAAAGGATAGGAGAAGTGGTACTGCGCACTGTCCATATATAAAGGATAGGAGAAGTGGTACTGTGCACTGTCCATATATATACAGGACATGAGAAGTGGTACTGTGCACTGTCCATATATATACAGGACAGGAGAAGTGGTACTGTGCAGTGTCCCTATATACAGGACAGGAGAAGTGGTACTGTGCAGTGTCCATATATACAGGACAGGAGATGTGGTACTGTGCAGTGTCCATATATACAGGACAGGAGAAGTGGTACTGTGCAGTGTCCATGTATACAGGACAGGAGAAGTGGTACTGTGCAGTGTCCATATATACAGGACAGGAGAAGTGGTACTGTGCAGTGTCCATATATACAGGACAGGAGAAGTGGTACTGTGCAGTGTCCATATATATACACAGGACAGGAGAAGTGGTACTGTGCAGTGTCCATATATATACAGGACAGGAGAAGTGGTACTGTGCAGTGTCCATATATATAAAGGACAGGAGAAGTGGTACTGTGCAGTGTCCATATATATACAGGACAGGAGAAGTGGTACTGTGCAGTGTCCATATATATACACAGGACAGGAGAAGTGGTACTGTGCAGTGTCCATATATATACAGGACAGGAGAAGTGGTACTGTGCAGTGTCCATATATATAAAGGACAGGAGAAGTGGTACTGTGCAGTGTCCATATATACAGGACAGGAGAAGTGGTACTGTGCAGTGTCCATGTATACAGGACAGGAGAAGTGGTACTGTGCAGTGTCCATATATATACACAGGACAGGAGAAGTGGTACTGTGCAGTGTCCATATATATACAGGACAGGAGAAGTGGTACTGTGCAGTGTCCATATATATACAGGACAGGAGAAGTGGTACTGTGCAGTGTCCATATATATACAGGACAGGAGATGTGGTACTGTGCAGTGTCCATATATACAGGACAGGAGAAGTGGTACTGTGCAGTGTCCATGTATACAGGACAGGAGAAGTGGTACTGTGCAGTGTCCATATATACAGGACAGGAGAAGTGGTACTGTGCAGTGTCCATATATACAGGACAGGAGAAGTGGTACTGTGCAGTGTCCATATATATACACAGGACAGGAGAAGTGGTACTGTGCAGTGTCCATATATATACAGGACAGGAGAAGTGGTACTGTGCAGTGTCCATATATATACAGGACAGGAGAAGTGGTACTGTGCAGTGTCCATATATATACAGGACAGGAGAAGTGATACTGGGCAGTGTCCATATATATACAGGACAGGAGAAGTGGTACTGTGCACTACCCCTATATCCAGTACAACAGCAGATCTCCTTGTGTTGCATCCTTCACCCTGAATCTATAATCAGCCCTGATACATTGTAACAATCCCCCAGCGACCCCTCCCCCCTGGCGCAGGTTATTTTGGGGATCTCCCGTTGTCTTTGGCAGGTGCGTCTATATTTGCTACGCTCGTCTCCCGCGCTGCGCCTCCATTTTATTTCGTTTTTTTTTTTTGCGTTCGGTCCATTTAGCTTCACAGATTCATCTCAGTGAATAATTTCTCTCAACTTAAAGACGATGAAAAGTCAAAATAAATCTTTAAAAAAACGGATCCTCGTTGTGTAGAGAGAAGCGGCCAAGGGTGGAAGATAAGTCAAACGGGCACCTAGGGGGTAAGCGGGAAAATACAGACAGCAACTGCTCCATCTCCGAGGGCCGCATCCCGCCGACTACGCCAAAAATGAGGTCGCCAACAGGTGTAAGGGCTAAATCCTGCAGTTGTCTCAAACTCTGGCCCTCCAGATGTTGCAAAACTACAACTCCCAGCATGCCCGGACAGCCAACGGCTGTCCGGGCATGCTGGGAGTTGTAGTTTTGCAACATCTGGAGGGCCACAGTTTGAGACCACTGATATAAGAGATGGTACAGCAAAAACCTGACAGATGCTGACCAGGCAAAGAAGTTGTACTGTGTATAAGCGATCCATACAAGATGGAAGAAGTTGTACTATGCCTAGTTAATTTACATAGTGATAGAAGTGGTACTGTGCATAGTCAATATGTATAGGATAAATGAAGTTGTACTATGTATAGTCAGTGCATGTAGGATTTGAGAAGTTGTACTGTGCATAGTCGATACGTATAGACCCAGAGAAGTTGTACTGTCCACAGTCGATACCTAAAGAGTCAGAGAAGTTGTGCTGTGCGTTGTAAATACGTATAGAACCAGAGAAGTTGTACTGTGAATTGTAAATACCTGTATAATCAGAAAAGTTGTGCTGTGCACAGTCAATACCAATATAACAAGAGAAGTTGTACTGTGCATATCCAGTACCGTTATAATTAGAGAAGTTGTACTGTGCACATTCAATACCTATAGAATCAGAGAAGTTGAGCTGTGCATTGTCAATACCAATATAATTAGACAAGTTGTACTGTGTATAGTCAATACCAATATCATCAGAGAAGTTGTACTGTGAATAGTCAATACCTATATAAACATAGAAGTTGTGCTGCACAGTCAATACCAATATCATCAGACAAGTTGTACTGTGCATATACAATATATATATAGAATCCGATAAATTGTACTGCGCATAGTCAATACCTTTGAAATCAGAAAAGTTGTACTGTGCATAATCAATACCTATAGAATGAGAGAAGTTGGACTGTGCATAGAAAATGCTTGGAGAATTGGAAAAGTTGTACTGTGCATAGTCAATACCTTTATAATCAATAAAGTTGTACTGTGCATTATCAATACCTATAGAATCAGAGAAGTTGTACTGTGCATAGCCAGTACCGTTATAATTAGAGAAGTTGTACTGTGCACAGTCAATACCTATAGAATCAGAGAAGTTGAGCTGTGCATTGTCAATACCAATATAATTAGACAAGTTGTACTGTGTATAGTCAATACCAATATCATCAGAGAAGTTGTACTGTGAATAGTCAATACCTATAGAAACATAGAAGTTGTACTGCGCATAGACAATATATATAGAATCCGATAAATTGTACTGCGAATAGTCAATACCTTTAAAATCAGAAAAGTTGTATTGTGCATAGTAAATGATTGGGGAATTAGAAAAGTTGTACTGTGCATAGTCCATACCTTTTATAATCAGTACAGTTGTACTGTGCATTATCAATACCTATAGAATCAGAGAAGTTGTACTGTGCATAGTCAATACCTTTATAACCAGTAAAGTTGTACTGTGCATTATCAATATCTATAGAATCAGAGAAGTTGTACTGTGCACAGAGCCTTTGTTCCTCACAGTTTGACTTGGTGTTTTCTTGGTGACTCCAGCGCAGTTTTCGGAGGTTGTTTTGCCGCCAGTCTGTGCAGCTGTGTTTAATATGAGGAGATTTACGATCTGCGCACAATGCGGCGCCCGTTCTGCATTAATCGGCGCACAATGACTGTGAACAGTGGCCTAAATATTTCTGAAGTTTCGTCTCTTTGTTTATTAAGTGGCAGAAATGAGATAATGATTTGTGTTCAATCAGTGTGAGAAACGGCGAATACATTATAATGGGGCTGTAAATAATCAAGTGCGCCGGCGCCGATCCGGTATTACGTGTCCTCGCCGTAAAATTCCGCCGGACGACCAACTCACATCCCGGTGATTAATACAGCTGAGATCAAAACAGAATAATGAGAACGAGCGCAACGACAAAAAATTAGGACGTGCGCAATGGCGGATAATGAGAACGAGCGCAACGGCGGATAATGAGAACGAGCGCAATGGCGGATAATGAGAACGAGCGCAACGGCGGATAATGAGAACGAGCGCAACGGCGGATAATGAGAACGAGCGCAACGGCGGATAATGAGAACGAGCGCAACGGCGGATAATGAGAACGAGCGCAACGGCGGATAATGAGAACGGGCGCAACGGCGGATAATGAGAACGAGCGCAACGGCGGATAATGAGAACGAGCGCAACGGCGAATAATGAGAACGAGCGCAACGGCTAATAATGAGAACGAGCGCAACGGTGGATAATGACAACGAGCACAACGGCGAATAATGAGAACGAGCGCAACGGCGAATAATGACATAGAGGCCGCACATTATTTATCAGGACCGAGAGGCAGATAGAGTCAAGTATAGAGAAGACCAGAGAGCGGAAGATACATAGAGACAAAACAAAGGTCAATAGTGTAACTAAATGTATATCATATCACCAGCAGAATAGTGAGTGCAGCTCTGGGGTATAATACAGGATATAACTCAGGATCAGTAATGTAATGTATGTACACAGTGACCTCACCAGCAGAATAGTGAGTACAGCTCTGGAGTATAATACAGGATATAACTCAGGATCAGTACAGGATAAGTAATGTAATGTATGTACACAGTGATCTCACCAGCAGAATAGTGAGTACAGCTCTGGAGTATAATACTGGATATAACTCAGGATCAGTACAGGATAAGTAATGTATGTACACAGTGACCTCACCAGCAGAATAGTGAGTACAGCTCTGGAGTATAATACTGGATATAACTCAGGATCAGTACAGGATAAGTAATGTAATGTATGTACACAGTGACCTCACCAGCAGAATAGTGAGTACAGCTCTGGGGTAAAATACAGGATATAACTCAGGATCAGTACAGGATAAGTAATGTAATGTATGTACACAGTGACCTCACCAGCAGAATAGTGAGTACAGCTCTGGAATATAATACAGGATATAACTCAGGATCAGTACAGGATAAGTAATGTAATGTATGTACACAGTGACCTCACCAGCAGAATAGTGAGTACAGCTCTGGAGTATAATACAGGATATAACTCAGGATCAGTACAGGATAAGTAATGTAATGTATGTACACAGTGACCTCACCAGCAGAATAGTGAGTACAGCTCTGGGGTATAATACAGGATATAACTCAGGATCAGTACAGGATAAGTAATGTAATGTATGTACACAGTGACCTCACCAGCAGAATAGTGAGTACAGCTCTGGAGTATAATACTGGATATAACTCAGGATCAGTACAGGATAAGTAATGTATGTACACAGTGACCTCACCAGCAGAATAGTGAGTACAGCTCTGGAGTATAATACTGGATATAACTCAGGATCAGTACAGGATAAGTAATGTAATGTATGTACACAGTGACCTCACCAGCAGAATAGTGAGTACAGCTCTGGGGTAAAATACAGGATATAACTCAGGATCAGTACAGGATAAGTAATATAATGTATGTACACAGTGACCTCACCAGCAGAATAGTGAGTACAGCTCTGGAATATAATACAGGATATAACTCAGGATCAGTACAGGATAAGTAATGTAATGTATGTACACAGTGACCTCACCAGCAGAATAGTGAGTACAGCTCTGGAGTATAATACAGGATATAACTCAGGATCAGTACAGGATAAGTAATGTAATGTATGTACACAGTGACCTCACCAGCAGAATAGTGAGTACAGCTCTGGGGTATAATACAGGATATAACTCAGGATCAGTACAGGATAAGTAATGTAATGTATGTACACAGTGACCTCACCAGCAGAATAGTGAGTACAGCTCTGGAGTATAATACAGGATATAACTCAGGATCAGTACAGGATAAGTAATGTAATGTATATACACAGTGACCTCACCAGCAGAATAGTGAGTACAGCTCTGGAGTATAATACAGGATATAACTCAGGATCAGTACAGGATAAGTAATGTAATGTATGTACACAGTGACCTCACCAGCAGAATAGTGAGTGCAGCTCTGGAGTATAATACAGGATATAACTCAGGATCAGTACAGGATAAGTAATGTAATGTATGTACACAGTGACCTCACCAGCAGAATAGTGAGTGCAGCTCTGGCGTATTAGGAGATTTTATCTTATATTCCTCACGTTTTATTATACATTTTGTGCTTCTTTCTTTCTTTATATTATTGTGATATAATTTGCGCGGTGGCGGCGGCTCAGTCCGTGTCAGAGATGAAGGAAGGTTTAATGTTATTGACTTAGACACTTAAAGGGCCAGTGCGCTCGGATGTGAGTGATTTCTGTGAATTCCATCAATCGCCGTCCCCACTAATCTCAGCGCACATTACGGAACAAATGATCCCCTGTTGTGAAAATGAACGCACGGATGGGGGAGACTTATGGCGTCCGACGCGATGACACATGATGAATTCATTGTTCTGGCTAATTTGTCAGAGTCCGCGCGGCGGTGTCAGGGGGGTAACTGATGATCACACCCGTCCACGGCCGCCCGGCTGCGAGGTCGTGTATATTTTATTTGCACATCCTCTGCGCCGGGGGAGCGGATCGGCGGTGAGTGGCAGTAATTATGGATCAGGTTCTTTAATTTGACATCCTTGCTCCAGGCGATGTGTACGGTGGCGGTGGTGGCGGCGCGGGGAGTGCGAGCAACGAGGATGCGTCCTGTGACAGATATTTTATCATGTCAATTTTCCCAGGCTAAAGAGGTGGCCAATTACTTTCTATTAGGACTCACCTAGTAATCAGCGTCTGCCGGAGCATGAAGAGTATCATCCAGAGGAACAATAAGCCCCGCGACACCCTGCGACGCCCCCGGGGACATATCCACCAGTGTATAAAGAAATGGCGCAGACAATATGGAAACAAAAACATACAACACATTCATCAGAAATGTCCTATGAGTCAGGCGTATCCTATATCATATGAGCCGGGCGTACGCAGGAAACTACCGCCACACAGCACTGAAGAGAATAGTGTGCAGAGGGGCCCTTGTCCAGCTTTCTTCTCTTCTAACTATTAGATACTCCTTCTTGGAGCTGCAAACACCTGTGACATGTCACACAGCACTATCTCCGACCGTAGGTCACTGAGGAGATTAGTGTGTGCAGAGGGGCCTTTGTCCAGCTTTCTTCTCCTCTGACTGTAGATCAATGAAGAGATTAGCGTGTGCAGAGGGGCCCTTGTCCAGCTTTCTTATCCTCTGACTGAAAACTTGAAGCACAATGCCCTTGTAGCTTTCAGTGGAGACGATCTTTTGGATGAACCCTCTAGACTCCGTACAGTGCCGTAATCACCGTATACGCCGCCCAGACCTCTCACAGGTATGATGGAACTTGAACAAGATACAGGAAACTAAAGAGGCTTAAAGGGGTACTCTAGTGCCCCAGCGTCGGGAATCTTTTGTTCCGAATGCAGGATGCAGGCTGCGAGGGTTGTGACATCATGCCTTGCCCCATGTGATGTCGCACAACGCCCCCTCAATGCAAGTCAATGGGAGGGGGCCTGGCGGCTGCCACGCCCCCTCCCATGGACTTGCATTTAGGAGGCATAGTGTGACGTCACGACCCCCTTAGCTCAGTTTAGGTCGAGGAGGTTGGACCAGGGACTCTTCCCACAGCTCTTCTAGGAACTTCTTCATAGAAATCTTAGCTGGGTGATGTGTCATGTGACCAAGGCATGACTCATCCTCACACAGCATCATGTAAACTCTCTATAACCCTCTCTATAACACCCCCATTACCTATAGACACCTATAACCTGATGGAGGACAAAACACTTCACTATGGCCTCCGCTGTGAGGCTGCAGATCTATTCCATAGAACAACACACCGCGAAATAACAGAGACAGTGAAGTGAGAAAAACTGTGACCCATAGCCGAATGTGACCTGAGCTCCGAGCTCTCAGCCCCTCTCAGTGCTAATCACTGTTAGGGGTTAGGATTAGGGGTTAGGGGTTAGGATTAGGGGTTAGGATTAGTGGTTAGGATTAGGGATTAGGGGTTAGGATTAAGGGTTAGGATTAGGGGTTAGATTTAGGGGTTAGGATTAGGGTTGGGTGTTAGGATTAGGGGTTAGGATTAGGGATTGGGATTAGGGGTTAGGATTAGGGTTAGGATGGTTAGGATTAGGGATATGATTAGGGGTTAGGATTAGGGATAGGATTAGGGGTTAGGATTAGGGATAGGATTAGGGGTTAGGATTAGGGATATGATTAGGGGTTAGGATTAGGGATAGGATTAGGGGTTAGGATTAGGGATAGGATTAGGGGTTAGGATTAGGGATTTGGATTAGGGGTTAGGATTAGGGATAGAATTAGGGGTTAGGATTAGGGATTTGGATTAGGGGTTAGGATTAGGGTTAGGGGTTATAATGTGGGGTTATTTCTGTAAAGCAGAGAAGTGTGTGCCTGTGTGGAGGGTCACATTCCGCTACAGGGACACAGTTTTCCTCATTACACCGGCACAGTATATGCTATGGTCGTCTATATGTGACGTATATATTGGAGGTATACCTGCCAGACACTGCACAGTGCCAAAATAGAGTTTGGAACCTGAGAAAGCTGGGTGATCGCTTTTGGAATATTGGAAGTTGCCCTGAAAAAACACCCATATATTCTAACAAAGAAAAAGCTGCATAGAATTTGTATGATGCTGAATAAAAGGTAAATTATATGTATTCTGCAATTATAGAGGATTTTCTGATTGTATTTCAGTTTTCGCGGCATTCGTCGCACCTTCAGATCCCCGCGCGGAGCCCATAATATTCTCTGGATAAATACTATAATATTACAATGTAACAAGATAGAATCTACGTGAAATCATCGCCTTTGTAAGCAAATTGCATTTGCGGCTCCTCGATGCTCCATTAGGCCCTGCTCCTCGGAGGGCGCGGCGATACGACGGTAACGCGTTTCGAGTGTTTGCTCTGTTCCCTTAATATCAGGTTTTCTTTTCCACAACCTAAATTATTTAACCGTAACTAAAAATCTTGGGAGCTCTGAACTATTTAATGGCAAAAGGGAAACAATGGCGCGGGTACTTGTGGAGCACTTCAATTCTACGCAAAATAAAAGCGCCCTGGAAGTGACACGGAATCCGTGTAATAATTCAGGGGGATTGTTAAATGGCTGCGGCGGTAATGGCTCTGAGATTACGGCTGAGCCCACATACATTGTCAGCCGCAACGCAACCCTTTGTTAGCTGTCGGCACCAGCCGCACGCGCTCCCCGCATTACCCTGAATAAACAATGTAACGGAAGCCGTCATTATCGCTCCTGTGAATGAGGGGACGGGGACCCAGTAGTTTACGGCGAGCGCCTCCGTGTATTGCATCAGCCAGAAGGTTCCGCTCATAGAGCGACAAACCTGGAGAGAGAAAATCGGCCGCAAAAATCCGAAGTGTCACCACGAAGGGCCGGAACATTCTGGAACCTTCACTTATTCACATAGAGATGATGAGTCCTGGTGAAAGCCTGAGAAATGTCGCAGCCTTTACGGGGATATTCCCAAAAATTCAAGTGTATCTCCAGTGATGTCACATGGACACAATCGCCATCTGTGATCTGGCGGAATCCTATGGGATCTCCATAAAATCATCTCCAGGATGCGACAGTAACCGGGGCAAATCTAAGATATCCTGCTACTAGGACCATCATTTATATCCCATAATCGGTCTCTATAAAGGGCAACCATCACCAGCTGCTCCTCCCTATCACCAGCTGCCCCTCCTTATAACAGCTGCCCCTCCTTATAACAGCTGCCCCTCCTTATAACAGCTGCCCCTCCTAATGACCAGCTGCCCCTCCTTATCACCAGTTGCCCCTCCTTATAACAGCTGCCCCTCCTTATAACAGCTGCCCCTCCTTATAACAGCTGCCCCTCCTTATAACAGCTGCCCCTCCTAATGACCAGCTGCCCCTCCTTATCACCAGTTGCCCCTCCTTATTACCAGCGGCCCCTCCTTATAACAGCTGCCCCTCCTAATGACCAGCTGCCCCTCCTTATTACCAGCTGCCCCTCCTTATTACCAGCTGCCCCTCCCTATCACCAGCTGCCCCTCCTTATTACCAGCTGCCCCTCCTTATCACCAGCTGCCCCTCCTTATCACCAGCTGCCCCTCCCTATCACCAGCTGCCCCTCCTTATTACCAGCTGCCCCTTCCTATCACCAGTTGCCCCTCCTTATTAATAGCTGCCCCTCCTTATTAACAGCTGCCCCTCCCTATCACCAGCTGCTCCTCCTTATTAACAGCTGCCCCTCCTTATTAACAGCTGCCCCTCCTTAATAACAGCTGCCCCTCCCTATCACCAGCTGCTCCTCTTTATTAACAGCTGCCCCTCCTTATTAACAGCTGCCCCTCCTTATTAACAGCTGCCCCTCCTTATTAACAACTGCCCCTCCTTATCACCAGCTGCCCCTCCCTATCCCCAGCTGCTCCTCCTTATTAACAACTGCCCCATCCTATCAACAGCTGTCCCTCCTTATTAACAACTGCCCCTCCTTATCACCAGCTGCTCCTCCCTATCACCAGCTGATCCTCCTTTTTAACAGCTGCCCCTCATTATTAACAACTGCCCCTCCTCATCACCAGCTGCCCCTCCCTATCCCCAGCTGCTCCTCCTTATTAACAACTGCCCCATCCTATCACCAGCTGCTCCTCCTTATTAACAGCTGCCCCTCCTTATTACCAGCTGCCCCTCCTTATTAACAGCTGCCCCTCCTTATAACAGCTGCCCCTCCTAATGACCAGCTGCCCCTCCTTATCACCAGTTGCCCCTCCTTATAACAGCTGCCCCTCCTTATAACAGCTGCCCCTCCTTATAACAGCTGCCCCTCCTAATGACCAGCTGCCCCTCCTTATCACCAGTTGCCCCTCCTTATTACCAGCGGCCCCTCCTTATAACAGCTGCCCCTCCTAATGACCAGCTGCCCCTCCTTATTACCAGCTGCCCCTCCTTATTACCAGCTGCCCCTCCCTATCACCAGCTGCCCCTCCTTATTACCAGCTGCCCCTCCTTATCACCAGCTGCCCCTCCTTATCACCAGCTGCCCCTCCCTATCACCAGCTGCCCCTCCTTATTACCAGCTGCCCCTTCCTATCACCAGTTGCCCCTCCTTATTAACAGCTGCCCCTCCTTATTAACAGCTGCCCCATCCCTATCACCAGCTGCTCCTCCTTATTAACAGCTGCCCCTCCTTATTAACAGCTGCCCCTCCTTAATAACAGCTGCCCCTCCCTATCACCAGCTGCTCCTCTTTATTAACAGCTGCCCCTCCTTATTAACAGCTGCCCCTCCTTATTAACAACTGCCCCTCCTTATTAACAACTGCCCCTCCTTATCACCAGCTGCCCCTCCCTATCCCCAGCTGCTCCTCCTTATTAACAACTGCCCCATCCTATCACCAGCTGTCCCTACTTATTAACAACTGCCCCTCCTTATCACCAGCTGCTCCTCCCTATCACCAGCTGATCCTCCTTATTAACAGCTGCCCCTCATTATTAACAACTGCCCCTCCTTATCACCAGCTGCCCCTCCCTATCCCCAGCTGCTCCTCCTTATTAACAACTGCCCCATCCTATCACCAGCTGCTCCTCCTTATTAACAGCTGCCCCTCCTTATTACCAGCTGCCCCTCCTTATTTTCAGCTGCCCCTCCTTATTACCAGCTGCCCCTCCTCATTACCAGCTGCCCCTCCTTATTATCAGCTGCCCCTCCTTATTATCAGCTGCCCCTCCTTATTTCCAGCTGCCCCTCCTTATTACCAGCTGCCCCTCCTTACTATCAGCTGCCCCTCCTTATTATCAGCTGCCCCTCCTTATTACCAGCTGCCCCTCCTTATTACCAGCTGCTCCTCCTTATTACCAGCTGCCCCTCCTTATTAACAGGTGCCCCTCCTTATTAACAGGTGCCCCTCCTTATTATCAGCTGCCCCTCCTTATTATCAGCTGCCCCTCCTTATTATCAGCTGTCCCTCCTTATTAAAAGCTGCCCCTCCTTATTATCAGCTGCCCCTCCTTATTAACAGCTGCCCCTCCTTATTAACAGGTGCCTCTCCTTATTACCAGCTGCCCCTCCTTATAACAGCTTCCCCTCCTTATAACAGCTGCCCCTCCTAATGACCAGCTGCCCCTCCTTATCACCAGCTGCCCCTCCTTATTACCAGCTGCCCCTCCTTATAACAGCTGCCCCTCCTAATGACCAGCTGCCCCTCCTTATCACCAGCTGCCCCTCCTTATTACCAGCTGCCCCTCCCTATCATCAGCTGCCCCTCCTTATCACCAGCTGCCCCTCCTTATCACCAGCTGCCCCTCCCTATCACCAGCTGCCCCTCCTTATTACCAGCTGCCCCTTCCTATCACCAGTTGCCCCTCCTTATTAACAGCTGCCCCTCCTTATTAACAGCTACCCCTCCTTATTAACAGCTGCCCCTCCCTATCACCAGCTGCTCCTCCTTATTAACAGCTGCCCCTCCTTAATAACAGCTGCCCCTCCCTATCACCAGCTGCTCCTCCTTATTAACAGCTGCCCCTCCTTATTAACAGCTGCTCCTCCTTATTAACAGCTGCCCCTCCTTATTAACAACTGCCCCTCCTTATCACCAGCTGCCCCTCCCTATCCCCAGCTGCTCCTCCTTATTAACAACTGCCCCTCCTTATCACCAGCTGCTTCTCCCTATCACCAGCTGCTCCTCCTTATTAACAGCTGCCCCTCCTTATTAACAGCTGCCCCTCCTTATTACCAGCTGCCCCTCCTTATTATCAGCTGCCCCTCCTTATTATCAGCTGCCCCTCCTTATTTCCAGCTGCCCCTCCTTATTACCAGCTGCCCCTCCTTATTATCAGCTGCCCCTCCTTATTATCAGCTGCCCCTCCTTATTACCAGCTGCCCCTCCTTATTACCAGCTGCTCCTCCTTATTACCAGCTGCCCCTCCTTATTAACAGGTGCCCCTCCTTATTATCAGCTGCCCCTCCTTATTATCAGCTGCCCCTCCTTATTATCAGCTGCCCCTCCTTATTATCAGCTGTCCCTCCTTATTAAAAGCTGCCCCTCCTTATTATCAGCTGCCCCTCCTTATTAACAGCTGCCCCTCCTTATTACCAGGTGCCTCTCCTTATTACAAGCTGCCCCTCCTTATAACAGCTGCCCCTCCTAATGACCAGCTGCCCCTCCTAATGACCAGCTGCCCCTCCTTATAACCAGCTGCCCCTCCTTATAACAGCTGCCCCTCCTAATGACCAGCTGCCCCTCCTTATCACCAGCTGCCCCTCCTTATTATCAGCTGCCCCTCCCTATCACCAGCTGCCCCTCCTTATTACCAGCTGCCCCTCCTTATCACCAGCTGCCCCTCCTTATCACCAGCTGCCCCTCCCTATCACCAGCTGCCCCTCCTTATTACCAGCTGCCCCTTCCTATCACCAGTTGCCCCTCCTTATTAACAGCTGCCCCTCCTTATTAACAGCTGCCCCTCCTTATTAACAGCTGCCCCTCCCTATCACCAGCTGCTCCTCCTTATTAACAGCTGCCCCTCCTTATTAACAGCTGCCCCTCCTTAATAACAGCTGCCCCTCCCTATCACCAGCTGCTCCTCCTTATTAACAGCTGCCCCTCCTTATTAACAGCTGCCCCTCCTTATTAACAGCTGCCCCTCCTTATTAACAACTGCCGCTCCTTATCACCAGCTGCCCCTCCCTATCCCCAGCTGCTCCTACTTATTAACAACTGCCCCTTCCTATCACCAGCTGTCCCTCCTTATTAACAACTGCCCCTCCTTATCACCAGCTGCTCCTCCCTATCACCAGCTGCTCCTCCTTATTAACAGCTGCCCCTCCTTATTAACAGCTGCCCCTCCTTATTAATAGCTGCCCCTCCTTATTATCAGCTGCCCCTCCTTATTATCAGCTGCCCCTCCTTATTACCAGCTGCCCCTCCTTATTATCAGCTGCCCCTCCTTATTATCAGCTGCCCCTCCTTATTACCAGCTGCCCCTCCTTATTACCAGCTGCTCCTCCTTATTACCAGCTGCCCCTCCTTATTATCAGCTGTCCCTCCTTATTAAAAGCTGCCCCTCCTTATTATCAGCTGCCCCTCCTTATTAACAGCTGCCCCTCCTTATTATCAGGTGCCTCTCCATATTACCAGCTGCCCCTCCTTATTACCAGCTGCCCCTACTTATTAACAGCTGCCCCTCCTTATTATCAGCTGCCCCTCCTTATTACCAGCTGCCCCTCCTTATTAACATGTGCCTCTCCTTATTAACAGCTGCCCCTCCTTATTAACAGCTGCCCCTCCTTATTACCAGCTGCCCCTCCTTATTATCAGCTGTCCCTCCTTATTAAAAGCTGCCCCTCCTTATTAACAGGTGCCTCTCCTTATTACCAGCTGCCCCTCCTTATTAACTGGTGCCTCTCCTTATTACCAGCTGCCCCTCCTTATTATCAGCTGCCCCTCCTTATTACCAGCTGCTCCTCCTTATTATCAGCTGCCCCTCCTTATTAACAGCTGCCCCTCCTTATTCCCAGGTGCCTCTCATTATTACCAGCTGCCCCTCCTTATTACCAGCTGCCCCTACTTATTAACAGCTGCCCCTCCTTATTATCAGCTGCCCCTCCTTATTAACAGGTGCCTCTCCTTATTACCAGCTGCCCCTCCTTATTAACAGCTGCCCCTCCTTATTCCCAGGTGCCTCTCCTTATTACCAGCTGCCCCTCCTTATTATCAGCTGCCCCTACTTATTAACAGCTTCCCTCTCCTTATTATCAGCTGCCCTCCTTATTAACAGCTGCCCCTCCTTATTACCAGCTGCCCCTACTTATTAACAGCTGCCCCTCCTTATTATCAGCTGCCCCTCCTTATTAACAGCTGCCCCTCCTTATTAACAGGTGCCTCTCCTTATTAACAGCTGCCCCTCCTTATTATCAGCTGCCCCTCCTTATTAACAGCTGCCCCTCCTTATTCCCAGGTGCCTCTCCTTATTACCAGCTGCTCCTCCTTATTACCAGCTGCCCCTACTTATTAACAGCTGCCCCTCCTTATTATCAGCTGCCCCTCCTTATTAACAGCTGCCCCTCCTTATTACCAGCTGCCCCTACTTATTAACAGCTGCCCCTCCTTATTATCAGCTGCCCCTCCTTATTACCAGCTGCCCCTACTTATCAACAGCTGCCCCTCCTTATTACCAGCTGCCCCTACTTATTAACAGCTGCCCCTCCTTATTAACAGGTGCCTCTCCTTATTAACAGCTGCCCCTCCTTATTATCAGCTGCCCCTCCTTATTAACAGCTGCCCCTCCTTATTACGAGCTGCTCCTCCTTATTACCAGCTGCCCCTACTTATTAACAGCTGCCCCTCCTTATTATCAGCTGCCCCTCCTTTTTACCAGCTGCCCCCACTTATTAACAGCTGCCCCTCCTTATTATCAGCTGCCCCTCCTTATTAACAGCTGCCCCTCCTTATTAACAGGTGCCTCTCCTTATTAACAGCTGCCCCTCCTTATTATCAGCTGCCCCTCCTTTTTAACAGCTGCCCCTCCTTATTAACAGCTGCCCCTCCTTATTATCAGCTGCCTCTCACCAGGTTGTTCATTCATTTCTATTGAACAGTAATTAGAGGAGTTATCTCCATCTCTGCACTTCCCAGAATTCCTTCCTTATGTAGAAATGAGGTGAAAAATCCAAGTCAGACAATAAACCTTCAAACTCTCATCCAGATCCTGTTCTAGAGAGGAAGAGACTGCACAGGAGGAAGAGACTGCACACAGTGACTGCTCAGGAGGAAGAGACTGCACACAGTGACTGCACAGGAGGAAGAGACTGCACACAGTGACTACACAGGAGGAAGAGACTGCACACAGTGATTGCACAGGAGGAAGAGACTTCACACAGTGACTGCACAGGAGGAAGAGACTACACACAGTGACTGCACAGGAGGAAGAGACTGCACAGGAGGAGGAGACTGCACACAGTGACTGCACAGGGGGAAGAGACTGCACACAGTGACTGCACAGGAGGAAGAGAC
The DNA here is from genome assembly GCF_029499605.1 of Hyla sarda. NCBI lineage: Eukaryota > Metazoa > Chordata > Amphibia > Anura > Hylidae > Hyla > Hyla sarda. The sequence goes on along the minus strand of NW_026610372.1, from coordinate 1,051,094 downwards.
TGCACACAGTGACTGCACAGGAGGAAGAGACTGCACAGGAGGAAGAGACTGCACACAGTGACTGCACAGGAGGAAGAGACTGCACACAGTGACTGCACAGGAGGAAGAGACTGCACACAGTGACTGCACAGGAGGAAGAGACTATAGACAGTGACAGCACAGGAGGAAGAGACTGCACACAGTGACAGCACAGGAGGAAGAGACTGCACACAGTGACTGCTCAGGAGGAAGAGACTGCACCGGAGGAAGAGACTGCACACAGTGACTGCACAGGAGGAAGAGACTGCACACAGTGACTGCACAGGAGGAAGAGACTGCACACAGTGACTGCACAGGAGGAAGAGACTGCACACAGTGACTGCACAGGAGGAAGAGACTGCACACAGTGACTGTTGTCGCCTTTTTAACATTCTAAATCATGAGAGAAATCAATGAATGGTATGATGTCATTGGTCATGTGATTTCTTATGAGAATATGAAAAAAAAACACAACTTAAATGGAGGAAACAAGATTCATGGGAAGGGCATTTATCAACTCGCGTGCGCTGTATGTTTATCATTTGCGCAGTGACTGAAGTTTTCATCCAATTTTGATCTATTTCTTTGTTGTCTGTGTTGGCTACATCCTTTTTGTTGTTCTGCGCATATGCGCCGGTTGGTGAATTTATCATTTGCGGAAAAAAAAAATTCCGTAAACGTACTCCTGTGACTGCCTGATCTATGAATGTGTGGGAGGTTTTTTTTTTTATGGATATAAAGTGACAAGCGCCAAATGATAAATTAGGAAAATACACATTTCGCACTGCGCAAAAAAATTGCCACTCCTGATAAATCTCCCTCCTGTGATTTAGTTCAATTAAAGAAAAAAATATTTAAAAAATACACAAAAAAAAAATGGTGGTACAGACAGTGATCCCAAACGTGCGCTAATTTTTACATTGTTCTGACCAGCAAAACTATGTTTGCAGAATATTGCGCAATCCAATATGGCCGCCAAATCTGTGGTACAGAATGGGATCACGAACATGTGCGCTAATTTTCACATTGTTTTTATGAATAATTTAGGAGAAAACTATGTCTACAGAATATTGCGCATTCCAATATGGCCGCCAAATCTGGTGATCGATTGGGGGCCAGTGTTAATAGCTGACATGCAGCGATCACCGCGGCTGGCTATTAACCCTTTAAATCGCCGCTGTCAAAGCTGTGAACACTCCCTGGTGGTCCAGTGGGGTGGATAGCCGGCCTCCCCCCTGCAGCACGATCGAAGGGGGCAATCCACTGTGGAGGTAGCCGGAGAACTTACCTCTGCTGCTGCGGCTGTCCCAGGCTTTATCAATGGAGCGCAGATCACACAGATCAATGTGGTTCTATGAACCACATTGATCTGTATGAGGAATCTAATGATTCCTCCTAAAAGTCCCCTAAGGGCACTAATAAAGTGTAAAAAAAAAAAAAGAAAAGTTTAATAAAAGTAAAAGAAAAACACACATTAAAGGGGTACTCCTGCCCTGAGACATCTTATCCCCTATCCAATAGGGGATAAGATGTCTCACCACGGGGTCCCGCCGCTGGGGACCCCCGCAATCTTGTATTCGCCATCCACCTGTTTGAGCTGCACACCGCTGTGCCAGCTCGCATACAGCCGGGTGGTGACCACGGGGCCGGGATATCATGACGTCACAACTCCGCCCCTGGTATGCAAGTCTATGGGAGGGGGCGTGGCGGCCGTCACGACTCCGCCCCCCGTGTGACGTGACCCCCCAGCCAAATTTTGCCCCACAAATATTTTTTTCCTGGGTTTGCCGTAAATTTTGTGGTGAAATGATTGATGTCATTACAAAGTACAATTGGTGGCGCAAAAAAATTAGAGATGAGCGAACTTACAGTAAATTCGATTCGTCACGAACTTCTCGGCTCCGCAGTTGATGACTTATCCTACATAAATTAGTTCAGCTTTCAGGTGCTCCGGTGGACTGGAAAAGGTGGATACAGTCCTAGGAGGGAGCACCTGAAAGCTGAACTAATTTATGCAGGAAAAGTCATCAACTGCCGAGCCGAGAAGTTTGTGACGAATCGAATTTACTGTAAGTTCTCTCATCTCTAAAAAAAATAATCCCTCATTTGAGTCTGTAGGTGCAAAATTGAAAGAGTTATGATTTTTAGAAGGTGATGAGGAATAAACGAAAGTGCAGAAACAGAAAAAAACGTGGTCCTTAAGGGGTTAATGCTATCTAAATGTTATTGGCGAGCGGAGGCCATATTGATTATGCAAATGAACCGTCTTTAACACATTTGGTACAGGAGGAAATCATGAACATGTCTGACAAATTATACGTGATTCTAACAAACAGTTACAGAAAAGAAGATGTTTGTAGAATATTGTGCAATTCAATATGGCGGCCACACCATGTGACCAAAAGTCTCCTCATTAACAAATCGGACTCTGCACCACAGTGTCACCACATGCAGCAAATTATTCATCTGTAGCTTTAGGGGTTCCAGAGAAGAAGATATTTGAATGTTGTGAAAAAAATTGGCACAAAAACCAAGATGGCGGCCTTACCATGTGACCTATGACCTTTCGATTACATAACATTATGCACAGCTCATAATAAAATAACAATAAAATAATAATCTGAGCAATGACAATAGGTGTGGCCGCCTAATAACACATTGATACATTGTGACCATATTAACCATTACAATTCCAGACAAATAGTAACAACATGAAGAGTAAATATAAATAATGATACATATTATAATCCAATGTAATAACACAAATACTAAGACACTGATACATTGTGACCATATTAACCATAACAATTCCAGACACATTGTGACAATATGAACAGTAAATATTGATACAATAAGACATTATAACAGATAAGAAAGGGTCAGATCTTCCGTTTTTTCGTGTTCCTCGTATTGTGTCGTTGTCGCCATCACCCGATGTGAAGAACGTCTTTGTCGCTCGTATCCACTGGCCCCATCTCCACCACTTACAATCTCTCCATCCATGTTTTTTTTTTAACACTGGGGGACACGGCGGCGGCGGCGGCCGTAGCAGAAATGTATGACCCCCCCTATCCCCCCCCCCCCTGATTTGGCTGGTAAAGACGTCTCAAATTGAAAGCTAAATGAGGGCGATATTTCTTTGGGATAATTCACTAATTCTTCGCAGGTCATTGAGCAGCTTCACATTAACGGAGGAGATTTCACACTTTTCTCCTTTTTTTGAAAAATGTCGCTTATCATTTGCAAATTAGGGAGGACATGAGACATTTCTGGAACATTTGCTTTAAAATAATCAAAGAAATGAGAAGTGAATGAACACTGAGCGCAATGACGCTCGCAGTCTGAGCGCCATTTATTTTCCCCGGGAAGAAGCGATTCTCATAGCGTTTACCAACCGCGACCGCGCTTTATCTTTTTTTTTTTCTTAATTTCCATCGAGATTATTTTTATGATTGTGGGAAACGTTTTTCCTAAAAGGAGCGAAGTCTCTTCACTTCATTCCGCTAATTCTTTCACTCTTAGATATACGGTATATTCTCGAACCCGGGAAAAAGGGGAGAGAGACTAAGGCGCCTATTGGGGTGGGTGGATGGTGTAACATGAGGGTTGCAGAACTACAACTCCCAACATGCCCTGGGTGAGGAAACACTGATCTATATGTGCAATGGCCTCTCGACTCTGATGACTCTGGATGTCAGAGGAGAGAAGGGTCGGGCAAGTGTCCCCCTGCAGAATACATGTAGGAGTGTATGTGTGGATGTGCTCCTTTTCACATCTATACGGCCCCTATACTGTAACTACAACTCCCAGCATGACCAGAAAACATTAGGCTGAAAAATACTGATCAATCCATTGACATTGGATGTCAGAGTAGAGAAGGTTGGGCAAGTGCCCCCCTGCAGGATACATGTATGAGTGTTTGTGGGGAGTTGTAGTTGTAGTTTAGCAACAGCTGGAGGCACCCTGCTTGGGAACAAATGTCCTCTCGACTCTCTGATGAGTCTGGATGTCAGAGGAGAGAAGGTCGGGCAAGTGCCCCCCTGCAGCATACATGTGAGATTGTATACGGAAATGGGGAGAAATTGCTGTTAACTGACAGTTCTGTGAAATATGTGGCCTCTATTGCAAAACTCCAACTCCCAGCATGCTTTGGGGGAGGAAGCACTGATCTATGTGTACAATGGCCTCTTGACTCTTTGTTAACTCTGGATGTCAGAGAAGATAAGGTCAGGCAAGTACCCCCCTGCAAAATAAACGTGCTAGTGTATGTGGGGATGAGAAGTGCATGCTGGGAGTTGTAGTTTCATAACAGCTGGAGACACCCTGCTTGGGAACACTGATCTATATGTACAATGGCCTCTCGACTCTGATGACTCTGGATGTCAGAGGAGAGAAGGGTCGGGCAAGTGCCCCCCTGCAAAATAAATGTACGAGTGTATGTGGCGATGCGCTCCTAACAGAACAAATCCATATGGACCCTATACAGCAACTACAACTCCCAGCATGCCTTGACAGCCTTTGGCTGGGGAACACTGATCTATGTGTACGATGGCCTCTCGACTGTCTGGTGACTCTGGATGTGAGAGGAGAGACAAGTCGGGCAAGGGTTCCCATGCAGAATAGGTGTATGAGTGTATGCTGTCCGGGCATGCTGGGAGTTGTTGTTTTGCAACAGCTGGAGGCACCCTGGTTGGTAAACACTGATCTATGTGTACAATGGCCCCTGGACTCTCTTGTGACTCTGGATGTCAGAGGAGAGAAGGTCGGGCATGTGCCCCCCTGCAGAATACATGCATGAGTGTATGCGGGAATGGGGAGAGATAGCGGTTAGCTGACAGGTATGGGAAATATGCGGCCACTATTGCAAAACTACAACTCCCAGCATGCCCGGACAGCCGAAGGCTGGGAGTTGTAGTTTTGCAACAGCTGGAGACACACTGTTTGGAAAACACTGGTATAGACCGATGTCACATGTTGCACAACCCATAAGTGTTAATGAGGCAATCAATGTAAAGCGAGCGGCGCTGCTCAGTCTGACAGTCGATAGGAGTCCCTGCTCCTAAATGTACATAGAACATATTGGGCCATGAAATGTATGCACAGATACTAGGACTCCTATCTTCCTCCGCCGGACTCCCTGCCTCCATCAAGTACTGAATGGTGATATACTATATACATGCTCTTAGCTGTATGTGCGTCCTCAGGAGGTGAACACAGTTGGAGCCATTGTCTCCCTGTCCGGTCACTCGCTGTTAAAGGCTCCTGAGAGAAGCTGCGAGAGGCAGAGGTCGTGTGTAAACTGGCGCTGAGTCCACGGCCCAGCATGCACCAGGGGGAAGGAGAGGAGGAAGAGGGGTGAAGGAGAATTCATCTAATGCGGTATGAATTACCTACATCGTGGGACCTACCTTCGTAATTTTGTACCATCAGGGATATCTTTCTACCTACTAGGGGCCCTGGGCAGGACCCATCTATCTGATTTGGGAAACTACTTCCCTGAAGGGGACCATTCTACCTACAGGGGGCACTCTACCTACTGGGGAGACCTACCTACTGGGGTACCTTTCTACCTACTGGGGAAAGGGACCTGCTGGGGGACCTGTCTACTAGGGAGATCTACCTATTGGGGGACCTTTGTACCTACTGGGGTACTCTACCTACTGGGAAAAGCTACCTTCTGGGGGACCTGTCTATTAGGGAGACATACCTACTGTGGTATCTTTCTACCTACAGGAGGCACTTTACCTACTGGGGAGACCTACCTACGCGGGTACCTTTCTACCTACTGGGGAAAGGGACCTGCTAAGGGACCTGTCTACTAGGGAGACCTACCTACTAGAGGACTTTTCTACCTACTGGGGAAAGGAACCTGCTAAGGGACCTGTCTACTAGGGAGATCTACCTACTGGGGGACCTTTGTACCTACTGGGGGTACTCTACCTACTGGGGAAAGCTACCTTCTGGAGGACGTGTCTACTAGGGAGACATACCTACTGGGGGACCTTTCTACCTACAGGGGCACTTTACCTACTGGGGAGACCTACCTACTGGGGAGACCTGTCTATTAGGGAGACCTACTTACTTGGGGACCTTTTTACCTACTGGGGGCACTCTACCTACTGGGGAGACCTACCTACTGGGGTACCTTTCTACTTACTGGGGAAAGCTACCTACTGGGAGACCTGTCTACATGTGAGACCTACCTACTGGTGTACCTTTCTACCTACTGGGGAAAGGGACCTGCTAGGGGACCTGTCTACTAGGGAGACCTACCTACTAGATGACTTTTCTACCTACTGGGGAAAGGAACCTGCTAAGGGACCTGTCTACTGGGGAGACCTACCTACTGGGGGACCTTTGTACCTACTGGGGGTACTCTACCTACTGGGGAAAGCTACCTTCTGGGGGACGTGTCTACTAGGGAGACATACCTACTGGGGGACCTTTCTACCTACAGGGGGCACTTCACCTACTGGGGAGACCTACCTACTGGGGGACCTGTCTATTAGGGAGACCTACTTACTGGGGGACCTTTCTACCTACTGGGGGCACTCTACCTACTGGGGAGACCTACCTACTGGTGTACCTTTCTACTTACTGGGGAAAGGTACCTACTGGGAGACCTTTCTACATGTGAGACCTACCTACTGGGGGACTTTTCTACCTACTGGGGAAAGGAACCTGCTAGGGGACCTGTCTACTAGGGAGACCTACCTACTGGGGGACCTTTGTACCTACTGGGGGTACTCTACTTACTGGGGAAAGCTACCTACTGGTGGATCTGTCCACTAGGGAGACCTGCCTATTGGGGAAAGCTACCTACTGAGGGACCTGTCTACTAGGGAGACATACCTACTGGGGGACCTGTCTACTAGGGAGACATACCTACTGGGGGACCTGTCTAATAGGGAGGCATACCTACTGGGGGACCTGTCTACTAGGGAGACATACCTACTGGGGGACCTGTCTAATAGGGAGGCATACCTACTGGGGGACCTGTCTACTAGGGAGACATACCTACTGGGGGACCTGTCTAATAGGGAGGCATACCTACTGGGGGACCTGTCTATAAGGAGACATACCTACTGGGGGACCTGTCTATAAGGAGACATACCTACTGGGGGACCTTTGTACCTACTGGGGGTTCTCTACCTACTGGGAAAAGCTACCTACTGGGGGACCTGCTCACTAGGGACTCCTACCTACTGGGAGACCTGTCTCCCTACTGTAGGCACTTTACCTACTGGGGAGACCTACCTACTGGAGCACCTACCTAGCGACTGGGGGGACCTGTCTTACTACTGAGGAAACCAACCTACTGGGTGAACCACATACTGGGTGATCTATCAACAGGGAAAGCTACCTATGCAGTGTCCTACTATAAACCCTCGGGGCCTGTTGGTTAGGGGATGTTGGATTGATGCCTTGTTTATTGTGTCTTTGCCCTTTTGAATTGTTTTATAATGTTTTGCTTAATCGAATATTGTTGCTATATATGTTCCATGCTTGTCGGAGAATACAGGCTTCTCCCGGCCCTACACATATCCCATCCACTTACCCACAGGACATTCTGGAACTTGTTCTTGCCCAGATTCTCTCTCACTCTGGCGCCCTACAGCCCCCTACAGCCCCCTCTAGCCCCCTACAGCCCCCTACGGCCCCTACAGCCCCCTATGGCCCCCTACGGCCCCCTCTAGCCCCCTACAGCCCCCTACGGCCCCTACAGCCCCCTATGGCCCCCTACGGCCCCTACAGCCCCCTACAGCTCCCTACAGCCCCTATGGCCCCTACAGCCCCCTACGGCCCCCTACGGCCCCCTCTAGCCCCCTACAGCCCCCTACGGCCCCTACAGCCCCCTATGGCCCCCTACGGCCCCTACAGCCCCCTACAGCTCCCTACAGCCCCTATGGCCCCTACAGCCCCCTACGGCCCCCTACGGCCCCTACAGCCCCTTACAGCTCCCTACAGCCCCCTATGGCCCCCTACGGCCCCCTACAGCCCCCTATGGCCCCCTATGGCCCCCTACAGCCCCCTAGAGCCCCTACAGCCCCTTATGGCCCCCTACAGCCCCCTACAGCCTCCTCTGGCCTCCCTGTATATATAATATATATAATTTATTAATAAAAAAAAATGAATAATACCCCCTATGTTTCCAGGGTCCGGCTGAATTAAATCAAAGAGAATCCAGAAGATATTAGTGGCTATGTCTGGGGAGGGTCGGAGTGATGGCATAATAAACACTTCTTCTAGATTTATTATTATTTTTTGCTGTTTTTATTATCCAAACCACTTTTTATATTCAGTTGCTATTTTATTATTAAAATATTTATATTATTATTATATTTTATTATTATTATATTTATCATTATTATTATTGTTATTATAAATATATTAGTTATTATTATATTGTTATCATTATTATTGTTGTTATATATTTTGCTGCTGTTATTATTATTATTGTTATCATTATTATATATTTATTATTATAGTTGTTTTTATTATTCATATTATTATTAGAGATGACCGAACTTACAGTAAATTCGATTCGTCACGCACTTCTCGGCTCGGCAGTTGATGGCTTTTCCTGCGTAAATTAGTTCAGCTTTCCGGTGCTCCGGTGGACTGGAAAAGGTGGATACAGTCCTAGGAAAGAGTCTCCAGACACCGGAGCACCTGAGAGCTGAACTAATTTATGCAGGAAAAGTCATCAACTGCCGAGCTGAGAAGTTCGTGACGAATCGAATTTACTGTAAGTTCGGTCATCTCTAATTATTATTATAACAATTCTTATTTATTACTATTGTTATTATTATTGTTATTATTATTATATATTTAGTGATTCCATAAAATAACCCCTATTCCTCTATAAGTCGCCCCTCCGTGTCGTGTGTCCCCCTCTTCCCGCGCCGGTTTGTGTCTTCCGTGGCCACAGCGAATGTTTCCGGGGTCCGGCTGAATAAAATCGGATGAAATCCATAAGATATTGAAGCGGCGGCGGGGGGGGGGGGGGGGGGGGGGGGTCGGCGGTTGCTCAGTCTGGGGAGGGGCGGCGTGACAGCGTAATAAACACTTCTTCTTCCTCGTTGCGCACAGGATCGGCGGCGGCCCCTTTGAACCGGCGGTTTTCATGTCTGTGGTAATTAAAGAGCAATGAGCGTCTCATTACGGGCGGCGGTGATTACATTGTCCCCGATCCCGCACACACGATTCCAGGAATATCAAAGCCAATTCCGTGTTATTTAGCGCCGTCGGAATTAGGAAAACACACAGAAAGCCTTTAGTTTGAATTGCGCGTGTTAATATATGCAGAGGCGCGCGGAGGGATCGCCTTTCTTCTCTCCTTGTATCTTAAATTTTTCATTACGACTTTTCCGAAGGCTTCAAAGTAACATCTCGCCGCCGTTTTTTTTTTACCCCCTTTTTTTTCGTCTCGCAAATGACAAAGAGCTGTCAAAAATCCCTCGCCGTGTTTGCTAGTGTTTTCTTTCATTCTCTCATCTAAATGTCAAACAACTTTAGCTTAAATAAAGGAGCGCGCTCTTCATCTGCCGCATCTCCCCGAGAAAAACAACAGCACAGACGGCGCCGCCGCCACCGCCGCCCCCTAATTAATCCTCTCATTGATTCGCCTTTAGTGTGATGTGTTTTATGGAAAAAAAAAATATGAATCCAGAAGGCGACTTCATTAAAATCATTAGCGGCTCCGTGTTAACTGCGAACGGCTTCGTCTTTGGTGTTCCACCGCGAAAAAAGCGTGTCATGACGGGGGGTGCGGCGCCAATCCCATGATGGGTGTGATGGATAGTGGTCACTTACACCAATGTTTCCCAATCTGGGTGCCTCCAGTTATTGCATGCTGGGAGTTGTAGTTTTTCAACAATGGTCACATATTTTACAACTCTTCCCATCATACATCATATCTATTCTGCAGAAGGACACTTGCCCGACCTTCTCTCCTCTGACATCCAGAGTCAAGAGGCCATCGTACACATAGATCAGTGTTTTTCAACCAGTGTGCCTCCAGCTGTTGCAAAACTACAACTCCCAGCATGCCCTCTCCATCCCCACATACACTCATATATGTATTCTGCAGGGGGGCACTTGCACGACCTTCTCTACTCTGACATACAAAGTCAATGGATTAATCTGTATTTTTCAGCCTAATGTTTTCTGGTCCTGCTGGGAGTTGTAGTTGCAGTATAGGGTCCATATAGATGTGAAAAGGTGCGCATCCCCACATACACTCGTACATTTATTTTGCAAGGGGGCACTTGCCCGACCCTTCTCTCCTCTGACATCCAGAGTCATCAGAGTCGAGAGTCCATTGTACATGTAGATCAGTGTTCCCAACCACTGTGTCTCCAGCTGTTATAAAACTACAACTCCCAGCATGCACTTCTCATCCCCACATACACTAGCACATGCATTTTGCAGGGGGATACTTGTCTGACCTTCTCTTCTCTGACATCCAAAGTTAGCAGAGTCAAGACGCCATTTTATACATAGACTAGTGTTTCGCATCCACTGTGCCTCCAGCTTTTGCATAACTACAACTCCCAGCATGCCCTCTCCCTCCCTACATACACTTGTACATGTTTTCTGCAGGGGGACACTTGCCCGACCTTCTCTCCTCTGTCATCCAGAGTCAACAGAGATTTGAGAGGCCATCATACATATAGATCAGTGTTCCCCAGCCAGTGTGCCTCCAGCTGTTGGGGACAGTGTCATGGGGGCCAAAGAAGGACAACAAGGAATAGAGTCATGGGGCCTATGTATGGATGACCTGTGACCTGGGATAGGATCATGGGGGCCCATGGCTCATTGATGCGTGGGGGTAAAGACCATCCTGTCTGCTCCGATCCCACAGACGAGTAGTGATGTCGAGAACATAAAATTTTCGGTTCGTGAACAGCGAACGCGGACTTCCGCAAATGTTCGCGAACCGGGCGAACCGCCATTGACTTTAATGGGCAGGCGAATTTTAAAACCCACAGGGACTCTTTCTGGCCACAATAGGGATTTAAATGTTATTTCAAGGGGACTAATACCTGGACTGTGGCGTGCCGGGGCGGGATCCAGGGCAAAACTCCCATGGAAAATGACATAGTTGATGCAGATCCTGGTTTTAATCCATAAAGGGCATAAATCACCTATTATCCCTAAATGGTTTGGAATAACGTGTTTTAGCCCCCTTTAGGCAGCACATAGAGCCCCCTTTAGGCATTACATAGTTAGATCCCCCCTTTAGGCAGCACATAGAGCCACCCATATTAGGCAGCACATATTTAGAGCCTCCCTTTAGGCGTGCACATAGTTAGATCCCCCCTTTAGGCAGCACATAGAGCCTCCCTTTAGGCAGCACATAGGTAGAGATTCCCTTTAGGCAGCACATAGTTAGATCCCCCCTTTAGGCAGCAAATAGAGCCTCCCTTTAGGCAGCACATAGTTAGAGCATCCCTTTAGGCAGCACATAGAGCCCCCCTTTAGGCAGCACATATTTAGATCCCCCTTTAGGCAGCACATAGATTCCCCCATATTAGGCAGCACATAGTTAGATCCCCCCTTTAGGCAGCACATAGATTGCCCTATATTAGGCAGCACATAGTTAGAGCCCCCCTTTAGGCAGCACTGGTTTTATTTCACAGCCAAAAATTTTTTTATTTTTATTTGAACAACTGTCACACCAAATGTGATTTGCACTAGTGTGACAATGAGCAAAAAAGCTTGCCAGCGGAGTTCCCTTTTTAAGCAGAGGTCCCCAACCAGGGTGCCTCCAGCAGTTGCAAGACACAGACTGAACTTATAGCCCTTTTAATACTGTAGTTAATTACTTGAAGGAAATTAAGTTTTACACCGGAGTACCCCTTTTAACCAGCCGCTCCCTCCTAACTAGGGTGCCTCCAGCTGTTGCAAGACACACGGACTGATATTTGAGCCCTAAAAAAGGGTAAAATGGCATCCGTGCAGGAGGTAGGAGGGTCTGGAAGGGAGGGACTGCTGCTGATTGGCTGTAATGTGTCTGCTGACTCTGACTCACAGGGTCAAAGTTTACCGCAATGTTAAAGTATAGGGGGCGAATCGGACTTCACATATGTTCACCCAGTGATGCGAACACGAATATGGTAAGTTCGCCGGGAACTGTTCGCCGGCGAACAATTCGCGACATCTCTACAGACGAGCTGCTGTAGAGCAAACTACTGAAAAACTGTGTGTTTTAATGTTATGGCTGATGGGGGTGTCAGTTCCGGAGAGTTTTCTATCTTACAGAACATGATACAATGTAACAGATTCCTCCTGTGGCCCCTGTAATCCTTCTCCAGGTTGTATCTCCTGATCTCACATTGTAATAATATGGCCGCACATCCACAACATGGACAATGATCTGAAGGTTATTGTACTTAATGATCATGAAGTGAAGGCGCTAGTCACGTCACGACCACCTGATGTTACACACTGAGCCCCGAGCGCAGTGTCCCCGACCGCCGGCGGGGCCGGGATTCGCATCGCGGGACGTGACTAACCCGTCACTCACCTAGTCCCGCTCCTGCAGCTTCTCTCAGCTCTGGTGCACATGTCCCCATCCCTTAGGGCGCACGTGCCGGGGCTTTGAAATTTAAAGGGCCAGTACGCCCATAATTAGTAAATGCACCTGACAGCACATTATAAGTTGTTGCACCTCCCACAACCCCCTGCCGGATCTTCAGTGCCATTTGCACCGTTCCCATTGCCTGTTTGCCATTCCCGTGTATCCAGACCTTCCTGCTACGTTATTTGACTACGAACCTTAGCCGCCTGCCTTGACCTTCTGCTACGTTGACTACGCTACAGCCTCATCCTATGGTACCTCTCCGTGCCCAGTTACCTGTGTGGTCGAGCCATGTTGGGGGTAGCGACCTGAGTGTCGCCTGCCGCAGCAAACCCATCCTGCCTTGCGGCAAAAACCAGCGGCACCTTAGACTCCGCTTCCCGATACGGTCCGAGTCATCTGCCACACAGGTGGAGGATCCACTTCCAGCTTCGTGACATCCACATCCAGGGGCGTGACACCTGATTGGCGACCACCACCGCTGCAGATGTGTGACCATGTCTGTTTTTATTCTCTATTTGAATTCACTTTGTGTTTTCTATCCCCCCCTTTTTTTAGTTTTTACTTGGTCAGCACTCTGCCCCTCCCGCCCCAGGTCTATATAAATTGGCAGGAAGCTGCACTGCGCCCTGTTCTTTCTGGCAGTCTCTGACTGGGAACACAAGGTAAGTGACTTTTACACCTGTACACACTGGTGCTACGCTGTGCGGCGTCCATTGCTGCCCCGGCACCATGTCTGTGGGGAGGCGCGGCCCAGGGTCTGGTTTGAGTGGCATTGGGGCTACCAGTGGGTTGTTCCCCCTGTGGGCGCTGGTGTTGGGGCGGTGGTGCTCGCCGCTCAGTGCTGCATCATTTTATGGTAGGTACGTTATGGATCCCCTACTTACAGGTGGTCGTGACGTGACTAGCGGCTTCGCTTCATGATCATTAAGTACAATAACGACCTATTGGTTTAATAAATGTCCATGTTGTGGATGTGCGATCAGGTCCAATTTATTCCTCTATTTGAATTCACATTGTAATAATAATAATATGTTTTCTACAGTGGGGATCAAGATCTGTAAAGCAAGATGTGGAAGACCAAGAAAAATATCAGACAGAACAGCTCACAAGATTGTGGGAAAAATAATTCAAACCCCACATATGACTGTACAATCCCTCCAGAAAGATCTGGCAGACACTGGAGTTGTGGTACACTATTCCACTATAAAGAGATACTTGTACAAATATGGTCTTCATGGAAGAGTCATCAGAAGAAAACCTCTTCTACATCCTCACCACAAAAATCACCGTTTGAACTTTGCAAATGAACATATAGACAAGCCTGATGCATTTTGGAAACAAGTTCTGTGGACCAATAAGGTTTAAATGGAACTTTTTGGTTGGAATGAGTAAAGGTACATTTGGAGAAGAAGGGGAACATAATTTAATGAAAAGAACCTCTGTCCAACTGTTAAGCATGGGGGTGGATCAATCATGCTTTGGGGTTGTAGTGCAGCCAGTGGCACAGGGAACATCTCACGAGTAGAAGGAAAAATGGATTCAATAAAATGTACGCAAAATTTGGATGCTAACTTGATGCCGTCTGTGAAAAAGTTAAAGAGAGGATGGCTTCTACAAATGGAGAATGATCCTAAACACACCTCGAAATCCACGGGGGATTACATCAAGAGGCATAAACTGAAGGTTTTGCCATGGCCTTCACAATCTCCTGACCTCAACATAATTGAAAATCTATGGATAGACCTTAAAAGAGCAGTGCGTGACAGACCACCCAGAAATCTCAAAGAACTGGAAGACTTTTGTAAGGAAGAATGGGCAAAGATTCCTCAAACAAGAACTGAAAGACTCTTGGCTGCTACAAAAAGCGTTTACAAGCTGTGATACTTGCCAAAGGGGGCAGTACAAGATATTAACTCTGCAGGGGGCCCAAACTTCTGCAGACGCCATTTTTTTGTTTTCTGTTATTATGAAAGTGTAAATGATGGAAATAAAATGTAACTTTTGGTGACATATTATAAGAATGTCTAATCTGTAATCTGATCCTTTTGGAGATTTTTCCATCTTTCCTTGGCTTCTTTATGCGCATTATTACAAATTGTTACCTGGGGGCCCAAACTTTTCATCCCCACTGTATAGGGGAGATCATTCTACAATGTTCTATATATCCTACAATGTTCTATCTATATCCTACAATGTTCTATATATCCTACAATGTTCTATCTATATCCTACAATGTTCTCTAAATCCTACAATGTTCTCTCTTTATCCTACAATGTCCTCTATATCCTACAATGTTCTCTCTATATCCTACAATGTTCTCTCTATATCCTACAATGTTCTCTCTATATATCCTACAATGTTCTCTCTATATCCTACAATGTTCTCTCTATATCCTACATTGTTCTCTCTATATCCTACAATGTTCTCTAAATCCTACAATGTTCTCTAAATCCTACAATGTTCTCTATATCCTACAATGTTCTCTCTATATCCTACAATGTTCTCTATATATCCTACAATGTTCTCTCTTTATCCTACAATGTCCTCTATATCCTACAATGTTCTCTCTATATCCTACAATGTTCTCTATATATCCTACAATGTTCTCTATATCCTACAATGTTCTCTCTATATCCTACAATGTTCTCTCTATATCCTACAATGTTCTCTCTATATCCTACAATGTTCTCTATATCCTACAATCTTCTCTATATCCTACAATGTTCTCTATATCCTACAATGTTCTCTATATCCTACAATGTTCTCTATATATCCTACAATGTTCTCTATATCCTACAATGTTCTCTCTATATCCTACAATGTTCTCTCTATATCCTACAATGTTCTCTATATCCTACAATGTTCTCTCTATATATCCTACAATGTTCTCTCTATATCCTACAATGTTCTCTCTATAT
This sequence comes from Hyla sarda, assembly GCF_029499605.1. Classification (NCBI taxonomy): domain Eukaryota; kingdom Metazoa; phylum Chordata; class Amphibia; order Anura; family Hylidae; genus Hyla; species Hyla sarda. Next base: position 1,035,569 of record NW_026610372.1, on the reverse strand, counting down.
CCTACAATGTTCTCTCTATATCCTACAATGTTCTCTCTATATCCTACAATGTTCTCTATATCCTACAATGTTCTCTATATATCCTACAATGTTCTCTATATCCTACAATGTTCTCTATATCCTACAATGTTCTCTCTATATCCTACAATGTTCTATATATCCTACAATGTTCTCTCTATATCCTACAATGTTCTCTATATATCCTACAATGTTCTCTCTATATCCTACAATGTTCTCTCTATATCTTACAATGTTCTCTATATATCCTACAATGTTCTCTATATCCTACAATGTTCTCTCTATATATCCTACAATGTTCTCTCTATATATCCTACAATGTTCTCTCTATATATCCTACAATGTTCTATATATCCTACAATGTTCTATATATCCTACAATGTTCTCTATATATCCTACAATGTTCTCTATATATCCTACAATGTTCTCTATATCCTACAATGTTCTCTCTATATCCTACAATGTTCTCTATATCCTACAATGTTCTCTATATATCCTACAATGTTCTCTATATATCCTACAATGTTCTCTATATCCTACAATGTTCTCTATATCCTACAATGTTCTCTATATCCTACAATGTTCTCTATATATCCTACAATGTCCTCTATATCCTACAATGTTCTCTATATCCTACAATGTTCTCTATATCCTACAATGTTCTCTCTATATATCCTACAATGTTCTCTCTATATCCTACAATGTTCTCTATATCCTACAATGTTCTCTCTATATATCCTACAATGTTCTATATATCCTACAATGTTCTCTATATATCCTACAATGTTCTCTATATATCCTACAATGTTCTCTCTATATCCTACAATGTTCTCTATATCCTACAATGTTCTCTATATATCCTACAATGTTCTCTATATATCCTACAATGTTCTCTATATCCTACAATGTTCTCTATATCCTACAATGTTCTCTATATCCTACAATGTTCTCTATATCCTATAATGTTCTCTCTATATCCTACAATGTTCTCTATATCCTACAATGTTCTCTATATCCTACAATGTTCTCTATATATCCTACAATGTTCTCTATATCCTACAATGTTCTCTATATCCTACAATGTTCTCTATATATCCTACAATGTCCTCTATATCCTACAATGTTCTCTATATATCCTACAATGTTCTCTCTATATCCTACAATGTTCTCTATATCCTACAATGTTCTCTATATCCTACAATGTTCTCTATATATCCTACAATGTTCTCTATATCCTACAATGTTCTCTCTATATCCTACAATGTTCTCTCTATATATCCTTCAATGTTCTCTATATATCCTACAATGTTCTCTCTCTATATCCTACAATGTTCTCTATATATCCTACAATGTTCTCTATATATCCTACAATGTTCTCTATATATCCTACAATGTTCTCTCTATATATCCTACAATGTTCTCTATATCCTACAATGTTCTCTATATATCCTACAATGTTCTCTATATATCCTACAATGTTCTCTATATATCCTACAATGTTCTCTATATCCTACAATGTTGTCTCTCTATATATCCTACAATGTTCTCTATATATCCTACAATGTTCTCTCTATATCCTACAATGTTCTCTCTATATCCTACAATGTTCTCTATATATCCTACAATGTTCTCTCTATATATCCCACAATGTTCTCTATATATCCTACAATGTTCTCTATATATCCTACAATGTTCTCTATATATCCTACAATGTTCTCTATATCCTACAATGTTCTCTATATCCTACAATGTTCTCTATATCCTACAATGTTCTCTCTATATATCCTACAATGTTCTCTCTATATCCTACAATGTTCTCTCTATATATCCTACAATGTTCTCTCTATATCCTACAATGTTCTCTCTATATCCTACAATGTTCTCTCTATATATCCTACAATGTTCTCTATATCCTACAATGTTCTCTATATCCTACAATGTTCTCTATATCCTACAATGTTCTCTCTATATATCCTACAATGTTCTCTATATATCCTACAATGTTCTCTCTATATCCTACAATGTTCTCTATATCCTACAATGTTCTCTCTATATCCTACAATGTTCTCTCTATATCCTACAATGTTCTCTATATATCCTACAATGTTCTCTCTATATATCCTACAATGTTCTCTCTATATCCTACAATGTTCTCTCTATATCCTACAATGTTCTCTATATATCCTACAATGTTCTCTATATATCCTACAATGTTCTCTATATCCTACAATGTTCTCTCTATATATCCTACAATGTTCTCTATATCCTACAATGTTCTCTATATATCCTACAATGTTCTCTATATATCCTACAATGTTCTCTATATCCTACAATGTCCTCTATATCCTACAATGTTCTCTCTATATCCTACAATGTTCTCTATATATCCTACAATGTTCTCTCTATATATCCTACAATGTTCTCTATATCCTACAATGTTCTCTATATCCTACAATGTTCTCTATATCCTACAATGTTCTCTCTATATATCCTACAATGTTCTCTATATATCCTACAATGTTCTCTATATCCTACAATGTTCTCTATATATCCTACAATGTTCTCTATATATCCTACAATGTTCTCTCTATATATCCTATAATGTTCTCTATATATCCTACAATGTTCTCTCTATATATCCTACAATGTTCTCTATATCCTACAATGTTCTCTATATCCTACAATGTTCTCTATATCCTACAATGTTCTCTATATATCCTACAATGTTCTCTCTATATCCTACAATGTTCTCTCTATATCTTACAATGTTCTCTATATCCTACAATGTTCTATATATTCTACAATGTTCTCTATATATCCTACAATGTTCTCTATATATCCTACAATGTTCTCTCTATATCCTACAATGTTCTCTATATCCTACAATGTCCTCTATATCCTACAATGTTCTCTCTATATCCTACAATGTTCTCTCTATATCCTACAATGTTCTCTATATATCCTACAATGTTCTCTATATATCCTACAATGTTCTCTATATATCCTACAATCTTCCTCCGTTTATCGTGTTCTCATCTTCTGGATTTTCTCCCGATAATATAAGACGGATAAATCCTGGACTTTCCAGCAGGTTTACGCTCAGTATAATCACCGCGTTCTCCGCAGAAGCGACAGTAATAATCGTTTATTAAACCGCTCGGAATAATGAAGATTCCAAATAAGTAACAACCTGAAAGATTCTACAGACGAGGACGTGAACACAATATAAAGAGAACATAAAAAAAACGCAATCGCACAATTACGAACAATTTCCCGAAAGATACTTGGATACTTTATTTACGATACAATATATATGATACAATATTTACGATACAATATATAGTACGATATTTACGATACAATATATATAATACAATATTTACGATACAATATATATGAGACAATATTTACGATACAATATATAATACAATATTTACGATACAATATATATGAGACAATATTTACGATACAATATATATGAGACAATATTTACGATACAATATATAGTACGATATTTACGATACAATATATATAATACAATATTTACGATACAATATATATGAGACAATATTTACGATACAATATATAGTACGATATTTACGATACAATATATATGAGACAATATTTACGATACAATATATAGTACGATATTTACGATACAATATATATAATACAATATTTACGATACAATATATATGAGACAATATTTACGATACAATATATAGTACGATATTTACGATACAATATATATGAGACAATATTTACGATACAATATATAGTACGATATTTACGATACAATATATATGATACAATATTTACGATACAATATATAGTACGATATTTACGATACAATATATAATACAATATTTACGATACAATATATAATACAATATTTACGATACAATATATATGATACGATATTTACGATACAATATATAGTACGATATTTACGATACAATATATATAATACAATATTTACGATACAATATATATGAGACAATATTTACGATACCATATATAGTACGATATTTACGATACAATATATATGATACAATATTTACGATACAATATATAGTACGATATTTACGATACAATATATATAATACAATATTTACGATACAATATATATGAGACAATATTTACGATACAATATATAGTACGATATTTACGATACAATATATATGATACAATATTTACGATACAATATATATGATACAATATTTACGATACAATATATATAATACAATATTTGCGATACAATATATATGATACAATATTTACGATACAATATATAGTACGATATTTACGATACAATATATAATACAATATTTACGATACAATATATAATACAATATTTATGATACAATATATATGATACGATATTTACGATACAATATATGATACGATATTTACGATACAATATATATGATATAATATTTACGATACAATATATATAATACAATATTTACGATACAATATATAATACAATATTTACGATACAATATATATGAGACAATATTTACGATACAATATAATACAATATTTACGATACAATATATATGATACGATATTTACGATACAATATATAGTACGATATTTACGATACAATATATATGATACAATATTTACGATACAATATATAGTACGATATTTACGATACAATATATATGATACAATATTTACGATACAATGTATATGATATAATATTTACGATACAATATATATGAAACGATATTTACGATACAATATATAGAATACGATATTTACGATACAATATATATGATACAATATTTACGATACAATATACAGTAACCCCCGACATGCGATGTCCCCAACATATGATCAAATACGATGCTTTTATATGTCGGGGCCATCGCATTAACTGCTATCCGACAGCGCAAAATGCTTAAGCAGCTGTCGGATAGAAGTTTAAGCATCCCGGACAGGTTCACTTACCTATTCCCGCTGCTCCGGGTCCACTTTGCGATCCTCCGGCATCTTCTGCATCTTCTCCGGGGTCCGGGCCTCGCTTTCCGGCGTCGTTATTACGTCACTACGCACGCCGCGCCGGCGCAGCAGCGTAATAACGTCACCAAAAAGCGAGGCCCGGACCCTGCAGAAGATGCGGAAGAAGCCGGAGGATCGCGAAGAAGACACCGGAGCAGCGGGACAGCATCGGGAGCCCCTGGGACAGCAGCGGGAGCCCCTGGGACAGGATCGGGAGCGGTGAGGACCTGGTGCGGAGCGGCGGGGACAGGTAAGTACAGCCTCCTATACTTTACATTGCACGTATCCCTCAACATACGATGGATTCGACAAACGATGGGTCGTTTGGAACGAATTACCATCGTATGTTGAGGGACCACTGTATATGATACAATATATATAATACAATATTTACGATATAATATTTAATATACAATATTTACGATATAATATTTAATATATGATATTTACGATATAATATTTAATATACGATATTTATGATACAATATTCACAATACGATATTCCTGGAATCTTCGCCCTTCGCCCTGCGTCTTCCGAAATCATTGAGAAATTATTATTTTTTGCTTTATTTACTTGTTATTACTGTAACATCTCGGTAAACATTTCCTCCATCATTGATCTTCACAGCCACGTGACTCCGTTATCAGAGGTGACAGCGCATACGCCCGCCGAGCGCTATATATGGCGGATTTATTAATAGCTGATGAAGACGCCTTCATTAGGTAGAAAAATACAATTTCCCATCTGATGAAGATCCGACCGCCGTGATTGACACTTGTCTCCTCGTTTTCTAATTGACCAATTAGGCGTAATCCGCAGCAGCTGCTGCCCGCCACGCACGACGGCCGCTCCGCGCAACGTACGGAACATTTCTATTACACGTCTGAGCTGCATCCGGGGGGGAGATCGTCTGAAGGTGAAGCCCGGACTCGACAAAGCTACAAGGAATTTAATTTTTTTTATGGAATATGTTTTTATTATGATTTTATTTTTTTTATGTTTATTAATTTTTTTCATTTTGTAGCAAATTTCATTTTGTTATTTTTTCCAAATTTTTTATTCATTTAAAAATGTATTTATTTATTTTATTTTTAAGTATAACCTTTTGTAATTGTTTCCGTTATTTATTTATAATATTTATAGTAAAATGTTTAAAATATATGTTTTTTGCCAAAAAAAAAAAAAAATCTGGGAATTCCACCCAAATAGATAAAATCATGAAGATGTAATCTCCAACCTGAGGCCCTCTTGCTGCTTAAAAAAAATAAAAATACAACTCCCAGCATGCCCGGACAGCCAACGGCTTTCCGGGCAAGCTGGGAGTTGTTTTTTTTTTTTTTTGCAACAGCTGGAGGACCACAGGTTTGAGACCACTCCTATAGATCATGGATTAACATTGTAACTTTTCATAGGTTGGCGGCTTCCTGCTATATGGCGCCATTTTCTATTCCCGTAATTATTGCTACTTATGTTGCTGTTCCAGTTTCCTGCCACTAGGTGGTGAAGTTGTGACACGTTCATGCGGCGGATTTTCCGATCAGAATTCCGCCATCGAATCAAATTTTCCACCGTGTAAATATAGCCTAAAGGAGGAATTTCAGAAAATCCAACATGGCAGCCTCCAATTGTCTTCAACAGGATTCTGAACGCTGCGCAATTCCTGCAAATTCCATAGCGGAAATTCATATTCCGAACATCTTTGTTCTTTCAGTAGAATTCCCCGTGGACTGCATTGCCGTCAGTGGGGGCAGCGCATTTCCCCGTGGTGCTGGCGCTTATGGAATTTAATGGCATTTGCTGCACTCTGAAGATCCTTTAGTGTGAATGGGCCCTTAGGGGCCCCAACATTTTATTTTTTTTGCAGCATGGATCTAGGAGGTCTTACTCTTCTGTCACAGTACAATTTCCACATTGTATCAACCTGCGAATTACCTTTCCATGCACAGAATCATGTGACAACCATGTGACTGTTAAGCTCCACCCATGCTTACTTTTTAACTCCCACCCAATCATGTGACTGCTAAACTCCACCCATGCTTACGTTTTCACTCCCACCTAATTATGTGACTGCTAAACTCCACCCATGCTTATGTTTTCACTCCCACCTAATCATGTGACTGCCAAACTCCACCATGCTTACTTTTTTACTCCCACCCAATCATGTGACTGTTAAGCTCCACCCATGCTTATTTTTTCACTCCCACCCAATCATGTGACTGTAAAGCTCCACCCATGCTTAATTTTTTTTAACTCCCACCCAAGCATATGACCGTTAAGCTCCACCCATGCTTATTTTTTCACTCCCACCCAACCATGTGACCGGTAAGCTCCACCCATACTTATTCTTTCACTCCCACCCAACCATGTGACCTTTAAGCTCCACCCATGCTTATTTTTTTACTCCACCCAATCGTGACTGATAAGCTCCACCCATGCTTAGGTTTTCACTCCCACCCAATTAAGTAACTACTAAGCTCCCCCTATGCTTACATTTTTACTGCCGCCCAATCAGTGACTGTTAAGCTCCACCCATGCTTACTTTTTCACTCCCACCCAATCATGTGACTGTTAAGCTCCTCCAATGCTTATTTATTTTAAAGCTACCCAATCATGTGACTGCTAAGCTCCACCCATATTTTCTTTTTCACTCTCGCCCAATCATGTGACTGCTAAGCTCCACCCATGCTTACTTTTTCATTCCCACTCAATCCTCTATAGGGGAATGCTGGATGTTTAGCGGAGTTCTCCTTTACGCATTTTATGAATATTTTCTCTTTATTGCGTTTTTGGTTACGGTTGACGTTTTTCCAGGCTGGATGGACGCCACCGCTTGTCAGAGAACAGTCTGACTTATTATTACGCAAATACCACCGCACTTATCATCAAATAATCACTTAAGTCCCAGAAAAGCGGCGCACTACCACCCCCCACCCCAGTCCTGCGCGGCGCATGTCAAGTGTTGGAGTAATTACCAGACATCCAGCGAAATATCACGGTAATTATCCGGTTTAATTGTTTTTGAGAGTCTCTGTTGACAGAGGGTTCTCCCGCAACGCACAGGGGATCGGCGGCATATTTATACATTTCCACCAGTTACACCTGCCAGTCCAGCCTCCGGCGCCAACCTCATGTGCCAACGCTACGTGTCCATTTTTGGAGTGAAATTAATGCAAATAGGTTTCCAATTATGAATCTGTGTTAATTTGATGTACAGGAGCTTTACGTGCGGGAGAAAATGATAACATGTTCCTGCGATCACAACATAATATATCTGATTATTCTTAAAGAAAAAAACGGATCGGCGCTAATTACAAAGTAAAAAAATGTAAAGATTCCCTGGGAGCGGCAGAAAATGTCAGCGCAGTAATTTCCTATCAGGGCCATTCTTCCGGGGTTTACGATAATAGACGCGGACACTTTGTATATATGTAAGATGGTAATTACGCGGCCGTCCTCCTCCGGTGCCGCGTCCTCCTTCATTTCCATCTTATTCATGGTCGTCCTTTGACCGCCGGCGTCTCTATTAATAACGTGTTATCGGCGCGGTCACTTCCCTGCGGCCAGACATTGATTATTCCTCACGTGGAGCCTTTTATTGCTGGAACATTCATTTAGGTTGTAGAATAATAATTTTATTTTTTAATTGTTCATTTCTACGATTCCAGTTTCAAGACTTTTTCTGAAGTTTTTTGATTCTTGGGAATATGGTTAGAAAATCGGGAGGCGGCCGGGATTAAGGAGGTCTTCACCCTGCGATTCTTCACCAGTCACTCAGATGATTGTGATTAGAAACAGGCTAAGCCCCTGTGGACATATTGTGACCCCTGAGGGCCCAGGTGGACATATTGTGACCCCCGAGGGCTCAGGTGGACATATTGTGACCCCCGAGGGCCCAGGTGGACATATTGTGACCCCCGAGGGCCCAGGTGGACATATTGTGACCCCAGAGGTCCCCTGTGGACATATTGGAACTCCCAAGGACCCCGGTGGACATAATGTGACCCCAAGGTGACCCCTGGCGGCCCCTGTGGACATGATGTGACCCCGAGGGCCCCTGTGGACATATTGTGACCCCCGAGTGCCCCTGTGGACATATTGTGACCCCCGAGGGCCCCTGTGGACATATTGTGACCCCGAGCGCCCCTGTGGACATAATGTGACCCCCGAGGGCCCCTGTGGACATAATGTGACCCCCGCGGGCCCTGGTGGACATAATGTGACCCCCAGGGCCCCGTTGACATAATGTGACCCCTGAGAGCCCCTGTGGACATAAGGTGACTCCCGAGGGCCTCTGTGGACACAATATGACACCCCAGGGATCCTGTGGACATAATGTGACCCCCGAGGGCCCCTGTGGACTTAATGTGACCCCGAGGGCCCCTGTGGACATAATGTAACTCTCGAGGGACCCTGTGGACATAATGTGACCCCCAAGGGCCCCTGAGAACATATTGTGACCACCCGAGGGCCCTTGTGGACATAATTTGACCCCTGAGGGCCCCTGTGGACATAATGTGACCTCGAGGGCCCCTGTGGCCATAATGTGACCCCTGATGGTCCCGATGGATATTATGTGGCCACCCAAGGGCCCCGGTGGTTGGCTACATGGTCATGCAGAGAGTACTATAAACCACAATCACAGCCCTCCCACACTGCCTCCTCCCCTCGCACTTCACTCCTGCCAGTTCCCTACCCAGAACTGCGGCAGAACATCTCATTTTACAGCAGACTATTGCACTGTGAGGATGCAGAACCTGCTGTGGTCATTCCCTGTCTGCTCCTCTGCCTTATATCCTACAATCCTACAATGTTTCTCCATTCTTCCTTAAATGTCCCCCCCCCCCCCAAAAAAAAAAAAAATATATATATATATATGTGTGTGTGTGTGTATGACAAGGGCAATGGTGATATAGCTGTAGGGCCTGTTGATGACATCACTCAGGAGGTGGGACTAGAGATCAGAGACAAGTTCCAGGCTGTCACAGGATGATGGGAGTAAGGGGGTAGTCAGGCGCTGCTTAGACAACAACAAACTGATTATGAGAGGACTACACAACTTCCTGTCAGGAGAGAGGAGCCAAAAAAAACAAAAACTGCTGAAACAACACCACATTGACAAGGAGAAAACTACACAACTTCCTGTCAGGAAAGAAGGAGGAGACGGGGAGCTGCTGGGGTAAGTTATTTGTCTTTGGGTGATTGGTTTATTTAAAGACAATTTTCTGATCCCAGAATACCCCTTTCTGCTCTTGAGGTTGAGGTCAATAGGGTAATGATACTATTCGCCCCATTGGGGGCAATGTAAGCAGAGCTGCAGTATAAAGTATGGGGTCTCTGCTGAGACAATCCAGACACTGATAATACCTGTATCCTAATGACGCTCAACGAGTATCAGTGATTCAGGACTCCATAAGGACAGGTGAGGGGCCACATGGGGGCCCATAGTATAGAATTCATAGCCACACGACTCCTATTATAAGGTGGTGAACCTGCTGTGAGTGGGACTCATGACCCGTCCTGACCTATTCCTACTCACTGAGGACAATGTAACAGTATGAGCTGAACACAACAGCAGCAGCACTAGGTTCAAACCTGCACTGATACAGTGTAACAAAAAATTAGGCTGGGAAGAAGAATAAGAGGGTTCACTGACTGCAAGCAGAGATCTTGACATTACTTTTCAATGTGTACAGGATGAGACTTTGGGGCCCCTGAGGTTGTTCCTGGGTCCTGATAAGATGGAGGCCGCCGGCGCTGTCTTTCCTCGCAGTGACACGAACGATCTGCAGTCGCCTTTCCTCCGGAGCTGTCAGCGAGGACCTCACAGGTAAATCACCTCCCCGCAGCCGCTCCCATCCATCGGCAGGAATAACCGTAAATCAGGGATAATTTAGTGGTTGGGCCGCGCTAATGCTTTGTAATATTTCCTCTCCATCAGCCGCACAATAGTGAGGTCATCGGCGATAAAGATGTTACCGCGCCGCCACCTGCGAGCGCCTCGTCCTCCGCAAACAAACCATTAGATGAGATAAATGCAGCCGTGATTCCTAAAATATGATGTTATGGCAAGAGCTGCGCGACACCGTAAACCATCCGCCATCAATTACCGCGACAGCAAGATCCCGACAAGACAACTTAAAACGGAAGACGGGAGCGAGAATAAATCATGACACGGAAGAAAGAGCACTCAGCGTGGCCCCGTCACTCTCACCGCGGCCCCATCACACTCAACGCGGCCCCATCACACTCAACGCGGCCCCATCACTCTCACCGCAACCCCATCACACTCAACGCAGCCCCATCACACTCATCGCGGCCCCATCACACTCAACGCAGCCCCGTCACTCTCAACGCGGCCCCATCACACTCACCGTGGCCCCATCACTCTCACCGTGGCCCCATCACTCTCACCACGGCCCCATCACTCTCACCGCGGCCCCATCACTCTCGCCGTGGCCCCATCACACTCAACACGGCCCCATCACACTCAATGCGGCCCCATCACACTCAATGCGGCCCCATCACACTCAATGCGGCCCCATCACTCTCACCACGGCCCCATCACACTCACCGCCGCCCCATCACTCTCACCGTGGCCCCATTACTCTCACCGCGGCCCCATCACTCTCACCATGACCCCATCCCTCTCACCGCGGCCCCATCACACTCACCGTGGCCCCATCACTCTCACCGCGGCCCCATAACTCTCACCATGGCCCCATCACTCTCACCGTGGCCCCATCACTCTCACCGTGGCCCCATCACACTCACCGCTGCCCCATCACTCTCACCGTGGCCCCATCACTCTCACCGTGGCCCCATCACTCTCACCGTGGCCCCATCACTCTCACCATGGCCCCATCACTCTCACCGTGGCCCCATCACTCTCACCATGGCCCCATCACTCTCACCATGGCCCCATCACACTCACCGCGGTCCCATCACACTCACCGCGGCCCCATCACACTCACCGCGGCCCCATCACACTCACAGCGGCCCCATCACACTCAAAGCGGCCCCATCACTCTCACTGCGGCCCCATCACACTCAACACAGTCCCATTACACTCACCACAGATCCATCACTCTCCCAGTGGTCTCATCACTCTCACTGCAGCCCCATCACTCTCACCATGGCCCCATCATACTCACCGCGGCCCCATCACACTCACCGCGACCCCATCACTCCCACTGCGGCCCCATCACTCTCACTGCAGCTCCATCACGGCCCCATCACTCTCACCGCGGCCCCATCACACTCACCGCGGCCCCATCACACTCACCGTGGCCCCGTCACTCTCACCGCGGCCCCGTCACTCTCACCGCGGCCCAGTCACTCTCACCGCGGCCCCATCACACTCAACACAGTCCCATCACACTCACCACAGATCCATCACTCTCCCAGTGGTCCCATCACTCTCCCAGTGGTCCCATCACACTCACCGCAGCCCCATCACACTCACCGCGGCCCCATCACACTCACCGCGGCACCATCACACTCAACACAGTCCCATTACACTCACCGAGGCTCCATCACTCTCACTGCCACCCCATAACTCTCACCCTGGCCCCATTACTCTCACCCAGCTTCATCACTCTCACCGAGGCCCCATCACACTTCACCGCGGCCCCATCACACTCACCATGGCTACATCACTCTCACTGCAGTCCCATCCCTCTCCCAGTGGTCCCATCACACTCAACATGGCCCCACCACACTCAACACTGTCCCATTACACTCACCACGGCTCCATCACTCTCACAGTGGCCCCATCACTCTCACTGTAGCCCCATCACTCTCACCGTGGCCCCATCACTCTCACCGCGGCTCCATCACTCTCACCGTGGCCCCATCACTCTCACCTTGGCTCCATCACTCTCACTGCGGCCCCATCACTCTCACTGTGGCCCCATCACTCTCCCAACGGTCCCATCACACTCAATGTTGCCCCATCACTATCACCGGGGCCTCATTACTCTCCCTGTGGCTCCATCACTCTCACCGCGGCCCCATCACTCTCACCGCGGCCCCATCACACTCACGTCAATTCCATCACTCTCATGTCGGCCCCATCACTCTCACCGCGGCCCCATTACTTTCACCGTGGCCCCATCACACTCACCGCGGCTCCATCACTCTCACCGTGGCCCCATCACTCTCACTGCGGCCCCATCACTCTCCCAACGGTCCCATCACACTCAACGTGGCCCAATCACTATCACCAGGGCCTCATTACTCTCCCTGTGGCTCCATCACTCTCACCAAGGCCCCATCAACTTCACCGCGGCCCCATCACTCTTCCTGTGGCTCCATCGTCCTCACCAAGGGCAAGCAAGCAAGTATGTTATCATGGGTATCATTTTAATCATATTGACCCAAAGAATAAAGAACATGTCATTTTTACCATAAATTGTACGGCGTGAAAATGAAACCTACCAAAATTAGCAAAATTGCGGTTTTCTTTTTAATTTCCCCACACAAATAGTATTTTTTTGGTTGCGCCATATATTTTATGGTAAAGTGAGTGATGGCATTACAAAGGACAACTGGTCGCGCAAACAACAAGCCTGTGGATGAAAATATAAAAGAGTTATGATTTTTTGAAGGCGAGGAGGAAAAAACGAAAACGTAAAAATAAAATTGTCTGCGTCCTTAAGGGGTTATATTACTATTATATTATATCAGTGATGTCATACAGGGGGCGGGGCTGTGATCACATGTCATTATATTACTATTATATTATATCAGTGATATCATACAGGAGGCAGGGCTGTGATCACATGTCATTATATTACTATTATATTATATCAGTGATGTCATACAGGGGGCGGGGCTGTGATCACTTGTCATTATATTACTATTATATCAGTGATGTCATACAGGGGGCGGGGCTGTGATCACATGTCATTATATTACTATTATATCAGTGATGTCATAAAGGGGGCGGGGCTATGATCACATGTCATTATATTACTATTATATTATATCAGTGATGTCATACAGGGGGCGGGGCTGTGATCACATGTCATTATATTACTATTATATTATATCAGTGATGTCATACAGGGGCCGGGGCTGTGATCACTTGTCATTATATTACTATTATATTATATCAGTGATGTCATACAGGGGGCAGGGCTGTGATCACATGTCATTATATTACTATTATATTATATCAGTGATATCATACAGGAGGCAGGGCTGTGATCACATGTCATTATATTACTATTATATTATATCAGTGATGTCATACAGGGGGCGGGGCTGTGATCACATGTCATTATATTACTATTATATTCTATCAGTGATGTCATACAGGGGGCGGGGCTGTGATCACATGTCATTATATTACTATTATATTATATCAGTGATGTCATACAGGAGGCAGGGCTGTGATCACATGTCATTATATTACTATTATATTATATCAGTGATGTCATACAGGGGTGGGGCTGTGATCACATGTCATTATATTACTATTATATTATATCAGTGATGTCATACAGGGGGCAGGGCTGTGATAACATGTCATTATATTACTATTATATTATATCAGTGATGTCATACAGGGGGCGGGGCTGTGATCACATGTCATTATATTACTATTATGTTATATCAGTGATGTCATACAGGGGGCAGGGCTGTGATAACATGTCATTATATTACTATTATATTATATCAGTGATGTCATACAGGAGGCAGGGCTGTGATCACATGTCATTATATTACTATTATATTATATCAGTGATGTCATACAGGGGGCGGGGCTGTGATCACATGTCATTATATTACTATTATATTATATCAGTGATGTCATACAGGGGGCGGGGCTGTGATCACATGTCATTATATTACTATTATATTATATCAGTGATGTCAAACAGGGGGCGGAGCTGTGATCACATGTCATTATATTACTATTATATTATATCAGTGATGTCATACAGGAGGCGGGGCTGTGATCACATGTCATTATATTACTATTATATTATATCAGTGATGTCATACAGGGGGCGGGCTGTGATCACATGTCATTATATTACTATTATATTATATCACTGATGTCATACAGGGGGCGGGCTGTGATCACATATCATTAGATTACTATTATATCAGTGATGTCATACAGGGGGCGGGGCTGTGATCACATGTCATTATATTACTATTATATTATATCAGTGATGTCATACAGGGGGCGGGGCTGTGATCACATGTCATTATATTATTATTATATTATATCAGTGATGTCATACAGGGGGCGGGGCTGTAATCACATGTCATTATATTACTATTATATTATATCAGTGATGTCATACAGGGGGCGGGGCTGTGATCACATGTCATTATATTACTATTATATCAGTGATGTCATACAGGGGTTGGGGCTGTGATCACATGTCATTATATTACTATTATATTAGTGATGTCATACAGGGGGCGGGGCTGTGATCACATGTCATTATATTACTATTATATTATATCAGTGATGTCATACAGGGAGGCGGGGCTGTGATCACATGTCATTATATTTCTATTATATCAGTGATGTCATAGAGGGGGCGGGGCTGTGATCACATGTCATTATATTATTATTATATTATATCAGTGATGTCAAACAGGGGGCGGGGCTGTGATCACATGTCATTATATTCCTATTATATTATATCAGTGATGTCATACAGGGGGCGGGGCTGTGATCACATGTCATTGTATTACTATTCTATTATATCAGTGATGTCATACAGGGGGCGGGGCTGTGATCACATGTCATTATATTACTATTCTATTATATCAGTGATGTCATACACGGGGCGGGGCTGTGATCACATGTCATTATATTACTATTCTATTATATCAGTGATGTCATACAGGGGGCGGGGCTGTGATCACTTGTCATTATATTACTATTATATTATATCAGTGATGTCATACAGGGGGCGGGGCTGTGATCACATGTCATTATATTACTATTATATTATATCAGTGATGTCATACAGGGGGCGGGGCTGTGATCACATGTCATTATAATACTATTCTATTATATCAGTGATGTCATACAGGGGGCGGGGCTGTGATCACATGTCATTATGTTACTATTATATTATATCAGTGATGTCATACAGGGGGTGGGGCTGTGATCACATGTCATTATATTACTATTATATTATATCAGTGATGTCATACAGGGGGTGGGGCTGTGATCACATGTCATTATATTAATAATATATTTTTTCAGTGATGTCATACAGGAGGCGGGGCTGTGATCACATGTCATTATATTATATTAGTGATGTCATACAGGAGGCGGGGCTGTGATCACTATATTAATAATATATTTTATCAGTGATGTCGTATCACTATTATATTATATCAGTTGTTACAAATTTATATTTGACTTGTTATTAGTAACAATTCGATATCGTATATGTAATATTCTTGGTGATGATGTCATGTCTAATCCTCGCCCACCATCACTCTATAGCTCCTCCCCCTGCGCACCCTGTACATTCTTTCTATTGTAGAGGACCGGCAGGTAAAGTGACTATAGTTCTGTGACTCCTGGCGGAGCTTACTTTGCCGGTCGCTCGTCTTTGGCGCCCACAGTTGATGCTGCTGTATTCGCCCCCACTTGATGCTGTTATATATGGCGCGTTGTCCTGCCAGCTCGGCTTTTAGACTCGGAAACATTTTTCCTCCAGTTGTCACCACGATAAATGAGAAGATAAATTATTTCAGCTCTTGAAATACTGTCAGTTGTTGCTGTGGTGGCGGTGATGGCGAATGCACTACGTGGCCGGTGCTCCCCTCAGGATGTACGTTATAATAAAGAAATCAAAACACTTATCAAAAGAAGAGGAAGCTTCTGCATTTCCTGCCATCATTTCAACCTGTAAAACCTGAATGAAGGACAAAAATGGTGAAATGTTCAGTCAGCATCCTCAGAGGACGGGGTATATGTAGGGTTAATGGTGGAGAGTCCTATCAATAATCAGTGAAATCCTGGAATCAGTAGAATGTGATGCAGACTATTGGACCCGCAGACTATCAGACTCCCCTAGACTATCAGATACCCCGGACTATCAGACCCCCCAGACTATCAGATACTCCGGACTATCAGATCCCCAGGACTATCAGATCACCAGGACTATCAGATCACCGGACTATCAGATCCCCAGGACTATCAGATACCCCGGACTATCAGACCCCCTGGACTATCAGATCATCGGACTATCAGTCCCCCCCCAGACTATCAGATCCCCAGACTATCAGATCCCTAGACTATCAGACCCCATGGACTATCAGACCCCAGGACTATCAGTTCACCGGACTATCAGACCCCCCAGACTATCAGACCCCCTGGACTGGCAGACCCCCCAGACTATCAGATCCTGGGACTATCAGACTCCCCCAGACTATCAGATAACCGGACCATCAGATCACCGGACTATCAGATCCCAGGACTATTAGATCACTAGACTATCAGATCCCCGGACTATCAGATCACCAGACTATCAGATCCCCGGACTATCAGATCCCCAGACTATTAGATTCCCAGACTATCAGATCCCGGGACAATCAGACTCCCCCAGACTATCAGATCCCAGGACTATCAGATCTCCAGACTATCAGACTCCCCCAGACTATCATACCCCCTGGACTATCAGACCCCCAGGACAATCAGACCCACCAAAGTATTAGACCTACCAGACTATCAGACTCCCCTATCTATCAGACTCCCCCAGACTATCAGACTCCCCCAGACTATCAGACCCACTGGACTATCAGATCACCTGGACTATCAGACTCCCCCAGACTATCAGATCCCCCCAGACTATCACATCCCCTGGACTATCAGACTCCCAGGACTATCAGACCCCCAGACTATCAGACCCCCTGGACTTTCAAACACCCCAGACTATCAGATCCCCTGGACTATCAGACCCCCCAGACTTTCAGACCTCATCACTCATACATCACTCTGTATGTCCGGCCCCTGAGGAGGCAGATTCCTGAGATAGGGCTGAAAATGATATGTAAATAAGGGGCTTTGGGGTACTGGTTCCCCCTTACTGGCTGGTCACTGATTCACACCTAATAGATATTCATAATCTCCCTCTTCACTATATGCTGAGATCCTGTGCATCTGTGATGATCTGTGTCGGCCGTGCATAAGATCTGATGAATGGCCATTGTAATCAGCGTCGCCCGCACTATTATCAGCCTGGTATTGGGGTCAGTTTAATGGGTCACTGGAGGATGGGAAGCAGAATGCATATTGGGGCTCATGCACATAAAGGTCCCATAATGGGAACCAAATTCACCCATCATCATCTTTAATTGTATAAGTATTTGTACTGGTGGTGTTATTGGTGGTTGTACTGGTTGTTGTGCTATTGGTGGTTGTACTAGTAGTGGGAGTGCTATTTGTGGTTGTACTGGTGGTGGTGCTATTTGTGGTTGTACTGGTGGTGCTATTGGTGGCTATACTAGTAGTGGGGGTGCTATTGGTGGTGGTACTGGTGGTGCTATTGGTGGTTGTACTAGTAGTGGGGGTGCTATTGGTGGTTTTACTAGTAATGGGGGTGCTATTGGTGGTTTTACTAGTAATGGGGGTGCTATTGGTGGTTTTACTGGTGGTGGTGCTATTGGTGGTTGTACTGGTTTTGGTGCTATTGGTAGTTGTACTGGTGGTACTATTGGTGGTTGTACTAGCAGTGGGGGTACTATTGGTGGTTTTACTAGTAATTGGGGTACTATTGATGGTTGTACTGGTGGTGATGCTATTGGTGGTTGTACTAGTGGTGGTGCTATTGGTGGTTGTTCTGGTGGTGGTGCTATTGGTGGTTGTACTGGTGGTGGTGCTATTGGTGGTTGTACTAGTAGTGTAGGGGGGATGCTAGTGGTTGTTCTACAATAGGTGGTTGTACATGTGGCGGTGCTAGCGATGATTTAACTTGTGGTGGTTGTACTAGTTGTTCTGTTACATGTGGTAGTTGTACTTGTGGTTTTGCTAGTAATGTTTTTTTGTGGTGGTTGTACTTGTGGCTGTACTAGTAGTGGTTGTACCTGTGGTGGTTGTACTTGTAGTTGTATTAGTTGTGGTTGTACCTGTGGTGGTTGTACTTGTGGTTGTATTAGTTGTGGTTATACCAGTGATTGTTGTACTTGTGGATGTATTAGTTGTGGTGTTGCCTGTGGTGGTTGTACTTGTAGTTGTATTAGTTGTGGTTGTACCTGTGGTGGTTGTACTTGTGGTTGTATTAGTTGTGGTTATACCAGTGATTGTTGTACTTGTGGTTGTATTAGTTGTGGTGTTGCCTGTGGTGGTTGTACTTGTAGTTGTATTAGTTGTGGTTGTACTTGTGGATGCATTAGTAGTGGTGGTACCTGTGGTGGTTTAACTTGTGGCTGTACTAGTAGTGGTTGTACCTGTGGTGGTTGTACTTCTGGTGGTACTAGTTGTGGTTGTACCTGTGGTGGTTGTTCTTGTGGATGCATTAGTAGTGGTGGCACCTGTGGTGGTTGTACTTGTGGTTATATTAGTTGTGGGGGTACCTGTGGTGGTTGTACTTGTGGTTATATTAGTTGTGGGGGTACCTGTGGTGGTTGTACTTGTGGATGCATTAGTTGTGGTGGCATCTGTGGTGGTTGTTCTTGTGGATGCATTAGTAGTGGTGGTACCTGTGGTGGTTGTACTTGTGGTTATATTAGTTGTGGGGGTACCTGTGGTGGTTGTACTTGTGGATGCATTAGTTGTGGTGGCACCTATGGTGGTTGTACTTGTGGATGCATTAGCTGTGGTTGTACCTGTGGTGGTTGTATTTGTGGCTGTACTAGTTGTCGTGGTTCCTGTGGTGGTTGTACTTGTGATGGTACCTGTGGTGGTTATACTTATGGCTGGACTAGAAGTGGTGGTACCTGTGGTGGTTGTACTTGTGGATGCATTAGTTGTGGTTGTACCTGTGGTGGTTGTACTTGTAGTTGTATTAGTTGTGGTTGTACCTGTGGTGGTTGTACTTGTGGTTGCATTAGTTGTGGTTGTACCTGTGGGGGTTGTACTTGTTGTTGTATTAGTTGTGGTAGTACCTGTGGTGGTTGTACTTGTGGTTGTATTAGTTGTGATGGTACCTGTGGTGCTTGTACTTGTGGCTGTACCAGTTGTGGTGGTACCTGTGGTGGTTGTACTTGTGGTTGTATTAGTTGTGGTTGTACCTGTGGGGGTTGTACTTGTGGCTGTACTAGTTGTGGTGGTACCTGTGGTGGTTGTACTTGTGGCTGTACTAGTAGTGATGGTATCTGTGGGGGATGTAGTGGTACCTGTGGTGGTTGTACTTGTGGATGCATTAGTTGTGGTGGTACCTGTGGTGGTTGTACTTGTAGTTGTATTAGTTGTGGTTGTACATGTGGTGGTTGTACTTGGGGATGCATTAGTTGTGGTGGTACCTGTGGTGGTTTTACTTGTGGTTGTATCAGTTGGGGTTGTACCTGTGGTGGTTGTACTTGTGGCTGTACTAGTTGTGGTGGTACCTGTGGTAGTTGTACTTGTAGTTGTATTAGTTGTGGTTGTACCTGTGCATGGTGTACTTGTGGTTGCATTAGTTGTGGTTGTACCTGTGGTGGTTGTACTTGTGGATGCATTAGTTGTGGTGGTACCTGTTGTGGTTGTATTTGTAGTTGTATTAGTTGTGGCAGTACCTGTGGTGGTTGTACTTGTGGCTGTACTAGTAGTGGTGGTACCTGTGGTGGTTGTACTTGTGGAAGCATTAGTTGTGGTGGTACCTGTGATTATTGTACTTGTGGATGTATTAGTTGTAGTGGTACCTGTGATTGTTGTACTTGTGGATGTATTAGTTGTGGTTGTACCTGTGGTGGTTGTACTTGTGGTTGTATTAGTTGTGGAGGTACCTGTGGTGGTTGTACTTGTGAATGCATTAGTTGTGGTGGTACCTGTGGTGGCTGGATTTGTAGTTGTACTAGTAGTGGTCGTACCTGTGGTGGTTTTACTCGCGGTTGTATTAGTTGTGGTTGTACCTGTGGTGGTTGTACTTGTGGTTGTATAAGTCGTGGTTATACCTGTGGTGGTTGTACTTGTGGTTGTATTAGTTGTGGTGGTACCTGTGGTGTTTGTACTTGTAGTTGTATTAGTTGTGGTAGTACCTGTGGTGGTTGTACTTGTGGCTGTACTAGTTGTGGTGATACCTGTGGTGGATGTACATGTAGTTGTATTAGTTGTGGTGTTGCCTGTGGTGGTTGTACTTGTGGATGCATTAGTTGTGGTGGTACCTGTGGTGGTTGTACTTGTAGTTGTATTAGTTGTGGTTGTACATGTGGTGGTTGTACTTGGGGATGCATTAGTTGTGGTGGTACCTGTGGTGGTTTTACTTGTGGTTGTATCAGTTGGGGTTGTACCTGTGGTGGTTGTACTTGTGGCTGTACTAGTTGTGGTGGTACCTGTGGTAGTTGTACTTGTAGTTGTATTAGCTGTGGTTGTACCTGTGCATGGTGTACTTGTGGTTGCATTAGTTGTGGTTGTACCTGTGGTGGTTGTACTTGTGGATGCATTAGTTGTGGTGGTACCTGTTGTGGTTGTATTTGTAGTTGTATTAGTTGTGGCAGTACCTGTGGTGGTTGTACTTGTGGCTGTACTAGTAGTGGTGGTACCTGTGGTGGTTGTACTTGTGGAAGCATTAGTTGTGGTGGTACCTGTGATTATTGTACTTGTGGATGTATTAGTTGTAGTGGTACCTGTGATTGTTGTACTTGTGGATGTATTAGTTGTGGTTGTACCTGTGGTGGTTGTACTTGTGGTTGTATTAGTTGTGGAGGTACCTGTGGTGGTTGTACTTGTGAATGCATTAGTTGTGGTGGTACCTGTGGTGGCTGGATTTGTAGTTGTACTAGTAGTGGTCGTACCTGTGGTGGTTTTACTCGCGGTTGTATTAGTTGTGGTTGTACCTGTGGTGGTTGTACTTGTGGTTGTATAAGTCGTGGTTGTACCTGTGGTGGTTGTACTTGTGGTTGTATTAGTTGTGGTGGTACCTGTGGTGTTTGTACTTGTAGTTGTATTAGTTGTGGTAGTACCTGTGGTGGTTGTACTTGTGGCTGTACTAGTTGTGGTGATACCTGTGGTGGATGTACATGTAGTTGTATTAGTTGTGGTGTTGCCTGTGGTGGTTGTACTTGTGGTTGTATTAATTGTGGTGGTACCTGTGGTGGTTGTACTTGTAGTTGTACTAGTAGTGGTGGTAACTGTGGTGGTTGTACTTGTGGTTGTACTAGTAGTGGTGGTACCTGTGGTGGTTGTACTTGTGGTTGTATTAGTTGTGGTGGTACCTGTGGTGTTTGTACTTGTACTTGTATTAGTTGTGGTGGTACCTGTGGTGGTTGTACTTGTGGTTATATTAGTTGTGGTTGTACCTGTGGTGGTTGTACTTGTGGATGCATTAGTTGTGGTAGTACCTGTGGGGGTTGTACTTGTGGTTGTATTAGTTGTGGTGGTACCTGTGGTGGTTGTACTTGTGGTTGTATTAGTTGTGGTTGTACCTGTGGTGGTTGTACTTGTGGTTGTATTAGTTGTTGTTGTACCTGTGGTGTTTGTACTTGTGGTTGTATTAGTTGTGGTGGTACCTGTAGTGGTTGTAATTATGGTTGTATTGGTTGTGGTTGTACCTGTGTTGGCTGTACTTGTGGTTATATTAGATGTGGTTGTACCTGTGGTGGTTGTACTTGTGGATGCATTAGTTGTGGTGGTACTTGTGGGGGTTGTACTTGTGGTTGTATTAGTTGTTGTTGTACCTGTGGTGGTTGTACTTGTGGTTGTATTAGTTGTGGTTGTACCTGTGGTGGTTGTACTTGTGGATGCATTAGTTGTGGTGGTACCTGTGGTAGTTGCACTTGTGGATGCATTAGTTGTGGTGCTACCTGTGATTGTTGTACTTGTGGATGCATTAGTTGTGGTGGTACCTGTGATTGTTGTACTTGTGGATACTTTAGTTGTGGTGGTATCTGTGGTGGTTGTACTTGTGGTTGTACTAGTTGTGGTGGTACCTGTGGTGGTTGTACTTGTGGTTGTATTAGTTGTGGTGGTACCTGTGGTGGTTGTACTTGTGGGTGTATTAATTGTGGTTTTACCTCTGGTGGTTGTACTTGTGGTTGTATTAGTTGTGGTGGTACCTGTGGTGGTTGTACTTGTAGATGCATTAGTTGTGGTGGTACCTATGGTGGTTGTACTTGTGGATGTATTAGTTGTGGTGTTGCCTGTGGTGGTTGTACTTGTGGTTGTATTAGTTGTGGTGGTACCTGTGGTGGTTGTACTTGTGGTTGTATTAGTTGTGGTGGTAATGGTGGTGGTTGTATTTGTGGATGTATTAGTTGTGGTTGTACCTGTGGTGGTTGTACTTGTGGATGCATTAGTTGTGGTGGTACCTGGGGTGGTTGTACTTGTGGGTGTATTAGTTGTGGTTGTACCTCTGGTGGTTGTACTTGTGGATGTATTAGTTGTGGTGTTGCCTGTGATGGTTGTACTTGTGGCTGTACTAGTAGTGGTGGTACCTGTGGTGGATGTACTTGTGGTTGTATTATTTGTGGTGGTACCTGTGATGGTTGTACTTGTAGTTGTATTAGTTGTGGTGGTACCTGTGGTGGTTGTACGTGTGGTTGTATTAGTTGTGGTGGTACCTGTGGTGGTTGTACTTGTGGTTGTATTAGTTGTGGTTATACCAGTAATTGTTGTACTTGTGGTTGTATTAGTTGTGGTGTTGCCTGTGGTGGTTGTACTTGTGGTTGTATTAGTTGTGGTGTTGCCTGTGGTGGTTGTACTTGTGGTTGTATTAGTTGTGGTGGTACCTGTGATGGTTGTACTTGTGGTTGTATTAGTTGTGGTGGTACCTGTGGTGGTTGTACTTGTGGCTGTACTAGTAGTGCTGGTACCTGTGGTGGATGTACTTGTGATTGTATTAGTTGTGGTTGTACCTGTGGGGGTTGTACTTGTGGATGCATTAGTTGTGGTGGTACCTGGGGTGGTTGTACTTGTGGGTGTATTAGTTGTGGTTGTACCTCTGGTGGTTGTACTTGTGGATGTATTAGTTGTGGTGTTGCCTGTGATGGTTGTACTTGTGGTTGTATTAGTTGTGGTTGTACCTGTGGTGGTTGTACTTGTGGGTGTATTAGTTGTGGTTATACCTGTGATGGTTGTACTTGTGGTTGTATTAGTTGTGGTTGTACCTGTGATGGTTGTACTTGTGGTTGCATTAGTTGTGGTTGTACCTGTGGTGGTTGTACTTGTGGTTGTATTAGTTGTGGTGGTACCTGTGGTGGTTGTACTTGTGGATGTATTAGTTGTGGGGGTACCTGTGGTGGTTGTACTTGTGGATGCATTAGTTGTGGTGGTACATGTGGTGGTTGTACTTGTGGTTCTATTAGTTGTGGTTGTACCTGTGTTGGTTGTACTGGTGGATGCATTAGTTGTGGTGGTACCTGTGGTGGTTGTACTTGTGGTTGTATTAGTTGTGGTTGTACCTGTGGTGGTTGTACTTGTGGCGGTACTAGTAGTGGTGGTACCTGTGATGGTTGTAGTGGTACCTGTGGTGGTTGTACTTGTGGATGCATTAGTTGTGGTGGTACCTGTGATTGTTGTACTTGTGGATGTATTAGTTGTGGTTGTACCTGTGGTGGTTGTAATTGTGGTTGTATTAGTACCTGCGGTGGTTGTACTTGTGAATGCATTAGTTGTGGCAGCACCTGTGGTAGTTGTTCTTTTGAATGCGTTAGTAGTGGTGGTACCTGTGGTGGTTGTACTTGTGGTTGTATTAGTTGTGGTTGTACCTTTGGTGGTTGTACTTGTGGTTGTATTAGTTGTGGTGTTATCTGTGATGGTTGTACTTGTGGTGGTATTAGTTGTGGTGGTACCTTTGGTGGTTGTACTTGTGGTTGTATTAGTTGTGGTGTTATCTGTGATGGTTGTACTTGTGGTTGTACCTTTGGTGGTTGTACTTGTGGTTGTATTAGTTGTGGTGTTATCTGTGATGGTTCTACTTGTGGTTGTATTAGTTGTGGTTGTACCTGTGATGGTTGTACTTGTGGTTGTATTAGTTGTTGTTGTACTTGTGGTGGTTGTACTTGTGGTTGTATTAGTTGTGGTTGTACCTGTGGTGGTTGTACATGTGGATGTATTAGTTGTTGTTGTACCTGTGATGGTTGTACTTGTGGTTGTATTAGTTATGGTTGTACCTGTGATGGTTGTACTTGTGGTTGTATTAGTTGTGGTGGTACCTGTGGTGGTTGTACTTTTGGTTGTATTAGTTGTGGTGGTACCTGTGGTGGTTGTACTTGTGGATGTATTAGTTGTTGTTGTACCTGTGGTGGTTGTACTTGTGGATGTATTAGTTGTGGTGTTGCCTGTGATGGTTGTACTTGTGGCTGTACTAGTAGTGGTGGTACCTGTGGTGGATGTACTTGTGGTTGTATTATTTGTGGTGGTACCTGTGATGGTTGTACTTGTAGTTGTATTAGTTGTGGTGGTACCTGTGGTGGTTGTACGTGTGGTTGTATTAGTTGTGGTGGTACCTGTGGTGGTTGTACTTGTGGTTGTATTAGTTGTGGTTATACCAGTAATTGTTGTACTTGTGGTTGTATTAGTTGTGGTGTTGCCTGTGGTGGTTGTACTTGTGGTTGTATTAGTTGTGGTGTTGCCTGTGGTGGTTGTACTTGTGGTTGTATTAGTTGTGGTGGTACCTGTGATGGTTGTACTTGTGGTTGTATTAGTTGTGGTGGTACCTGTGGTGGTTGTACTTGTGGCTGTACTAGTAGTGCTGGTACCTGTGGTGGATGTACTTGTGATTGTATTAGTTGTGGTTGTACCTGTGGGGGTTGTACTTGTGGATGCATTAGTTGTGGTGGTACCTGGGGTGGTTGTACTTGTGGGTGTATTAGTTGTGGTTGTACCTCTGGTGGTTGTACTTGTGGATGTATTAGTTGTGGTGTTGCCTGTGATGGTTGTACTTGTGGTTGTATTAGTTGTGGTTGTACCTGTGGTGGTTGTACTTGTGGGTGTATTAGTTGTGGTTATACCTGTGATGGTTGTACTTGTGGTTGTATTAGTTGTGGTTGTACCTGTGATGGTTGTACTTGTGGTTGCATTAGTTGTGGTTGTACCTGTGGTGGTTGTACTTGTGGTTGTATTAGTTGTGGTGGTACCTGTGGTGGTTGTACTTGTGGATGTATTAGTTGTGGGGGTACCTGTGGTGGTTGTACTTGTGGATGCATTAGTTGTGGTGGTACATGTGGTGGTTGTACTTGTGGTTCTATTAGTTGTGGTTGTACCTGTGTTGGTTGTACTGGTGGATGCATTAGTTGTGGTGGTACCTGTGGTGGTTGTACTTGTGGTTGTATTAGTTGTGGTTGTACCTGTGGTGGTTGTACTTGTGGCGGTACTAGTAGTGGTGGTACCTGTGATGGTTGTAGTGGTACCTGTGGTGGTTGTACTTGTGGATGCATTAGTTGTGGTGGTACCTGTGATTGTTGTACTTGTGGATGTATTAGTTGTGGTTGTACCTGTGGTGGTTGTAATTGTGGTTGTATTAGTACCTGCGGTGGTTGTACTTGTGAATGCATTAGTTGTGGCAGCACCTGTGGTAGTTGTTCTTTTGAATGCGTTAGTAGTGGTGGTACCTGTGGTGGTTGTACTTGTGGTTGTATTAGTTGTGGTTGTACCTTTGGTGGTTGTACTTGTGGTTGTATTAGTTGTGGTGTTATCTGTGATGGTTGTACTTGTGGTGGTATTAGTTGTGGTGGTACCTTTGGTGGTTGTACTTGTGGTTGTATTAGTTGTGGTGTTATCTGTGATGGTTGTACTTGTGGTTGTACCTTTGGTGGTTGTACTTGTGGTTGTATTAGTTGTGGTGTTATCTGTGATGGTTCTACTTGTGGTTGTATTAGTTGTGGTTGTACCTGTGATGGTTGTACTTGTGGTTGTATTAGTTGTTGTTGTACTTGTGGTGGTTGTACTTGTGGTTGTATTAGTTGTGGTTGTACCTGTGGTGGTTGTACATGTGGATGTATTAGTTGTTGTTGTACCTGTGATGGTTGTACTTGTGGTTGTATTAGTTATGGTTGTACCTGTGATGGTTGTACTTGTGGTTGTATTAGTTGTGGTGGTACCTGTGGTGGTTGTACTTTTGGTTGTATTAGTTGTGGTGGTACCTGTGGTGGTTGTACTTGTGGATGTATTAGTTGTTGTTGTACCTGTGGTGGTTGTACTTGTGGTTGTATTAGTTGTGGTGGTACCTGTGGTGGTTGTACTTGTGGTTGTATTAGTTGTGGTGGTACCTGTGGTGGTTGTACTTGTGGATGTATTAGTTATTGTTGTACCTGTGATGGTTGTACTTGTGGTTGTATTAGTTATGGTTGTACCTGTGATGGTTGTACTTGTGGTTGTATTAGTTGTGGTGGTACCTGTGGTGGTTGTACTTTTGGTTGTATTAGTTGTGGTGGTACCTGTGGTGGTTGTACTTGTGGATGTATTAGTTGTTGTTGTACCTGTGGTGGTTGTACTTGTGGTTGTATTAGTTGTGGTGGTACCTGTGGTGGTTGTACTTGTGGTTGTATTAGTAGTGGTGGTACCTGTGGTGGTTGTACTTGTGGATATATTAGTTGTTGTTGTACCTGTGATGGTTGTACTTGTGGTTGTATTAGTTGTGGTTGTACCTGTGATGGTTATACTTGTGGTTGTATTAGTTGTGGTCGCACCTGTGATGGTTGTACTTGTGGTTGTATTAGTTGTGGTTGTACCTGTGGTGGTTGTACTTGTGGTTGTATTAGTTGTGGTGGTACCTGTGGTGGTTGTACTTGTGGTTGTATTAGTTGTGGTGGTACCTGTGGTGGTTGTACTTGTTGTTGTATTAGTAGTGGTTGTACCTGTGGTGGTTGTATTTGTGGATGTATTAGTTGTGGTGTTGCCTGTGGTGGTTGTACTTGTGGTTGTATTAGTTGTGGTGATACCTGTGGTGGTTGTACTTGTGGTTGTATTAGTTGTGGTGGTACCTGTGGTGGTTGTATTTGTGGATGAATTAGTTGTGGTTGTACCTGTGGTGGTTGTACTTGTGGATGCATTAGTTGTGGTGGTACCTGGGGTGGTTGTACTTGTGGGTGTATTAGTTGTGGTTGTACCTCTGGTGGTTGTACTTGTGGATGTATTAGTTGTGGTGTTGCCTGTGGTGGTTGTACTTGTGGTTGTATTAGTTGTGGTGGTACCTGTGGTGGTTGTACTTGTGGTTGTATTATTTGTGGTGGTACCTGTGATGGTTTTACTTGTGGTTGTATTAGTTGTGGTGGTACCTGTGGTGGTTGTACTTGTGGTTGTATTAGTTGTGGTGGTACCTGTGGTGGTTGTACTTGTGGCTGTACTAGTAGTGGTGGTACCTGTGGTGGATGTACTTGTGGTTGTATTATTTGTGGTGGTACCTGTGATGGTTGTACTTGTAGTTGTATTAGTTGTGGTGGTACCTGTGGTGGTTGTACTTGTGGTTGTATTAGTTGTGGTGGTACCTGTGGTGGTTGTACTTGTGGCGGTACTAGTAGTTGTGGTACCTGTGGTGGATGTACTTGTGGTTGTATTAGTTGTGGTTGTACCTGTGGTGGTTGTACTTGTGGTTGTATTAGTTGTGGTGTTGCCTGTGGTGGTTGTACTTGTGGTTGTATTAGTTGTGGTGGTACCTGTGATGGTTGTACTTGTGGTTGTATTAGTTGTGGTGGTACCTGTAGTGGTTGTACTTGTGGCTGTACTAGTAGTGGTGGTACCTGTGGTGGTTGTACTTGTGGTTGTATTAGTTGTGGTTGTACCTGTGGGGGTTGTACTTGTGGTTGTATTAGTTGTGGTTGTACCTGTGGTGGTTGTACTTGTGGGTGTATTAGTTGTGGTTGTACCTGTGATGGTTGTACTTGTGGTTGTATTAGTTGTGGTGGTACCTGTGGTGGTTGTACTTGTGGTTGTATTAGTTGTGGTGGTACCTGTGATGGTTGTACTTGTGGTTGTATTAGTTGTGGTGGTACCTGTGATGGTTGTACTTGTGGTTGCATTAGTTGTGGTTGTACCTGTGGTGGTTGTACTTGTGGTTGTATTAGTTGTGGTGGTACCTGTGATGGTTGTACTTGTGGTTGCATTAGTTGTGGTTGTACCTGTGGTGGTTGTACTTGTGGTTGTATTAGTTGTGGTTGTACCTGTGATGGTTGTACTTGTGGTTGTATTAGTTGTGGTGGTACCTGTGATGGTTGTACTTGTGGTTGTATTAGTTGTGGTGGTACCTGTGGTGGTTGTACTTGTGGTTGTATTAGTTGTGGTCTTGCCTGTTGTGGTTGTACTTGTTGTTGTATTAGTAGTGGTGGTACCAATGGTGGTTGTACTTGTGGTTGTATTAGTTGTGGTTGTACCTTTGGTGGTTGTACTTGTGGTTGTATTAGTTGTGGTGTTATCTGTGATGGTTGTACTTGTGGTGGTATTAGTTGTGGTGGTACCTTTGGTGGTTGTACTTGTAGTTGTATTAGTTGTGGTGTTATCTGTGATGGTTGTACTTGTGGTTGTACCTTTGGTGGTTGTACTTGTGGTTGTATTAGTTGTGGTGTTATCTGTGATGGTTGTACTTGTGGTTGTATTAGTTGTGGTTGTACCTGTGATGGTTGTACTTGTGGTTGTATTAGTTGTGGTGGTACCTGTGATGGTTGTACTTGTGGTTGTATTAGTTGTTGTTGTACCTGTGGTGGTTGTACTTGTGGTTGTATTAGTTGTGGTTGTACCTGTGGTGGTTGTACTTGTGGATGTATTAGTTGTTGTTGTACCTGTGATGGTTGTACTTGTGGTTGTATTAGTTATGGTTGTACCTGTGATGGTTGTACTTGTGGTTGTATTAGTTGTGGTGGTACCTGTGGTGGTTGTACTTTTGGTTGTATTAGTTGTGGTGGTACCTGTGGTGGTTGTACTTATGGATGTATTAGTTGTTGTTGTACCTGTGGTGGTTGTACTTGTGGTTGTATTAGTTGTGGTGGTACCTGTGGTGGTTGTTCTTGTGGTTGTATTAGTTGTGGTGGTACCTGTGGTGGTTGTACTTGTGGATGTATTAGTTGTTGTTGTACCTGTGATGGTTGTACTTGTGGTTGTATTAGTTATGGTTGTACCTGTGATGGTTGTACTTGTGGTTGTATTAGTTGTGGTGATACCTGTGGTGGTTGTACTTTTGGTTGAATTAGTTGTGGTGGTACCTGTGGTGGTTGTACTTGTGGATGTATTAGTTGTTGTTGTACCTGTGGTGGTTGTACTTGTGGTTGTATTAGTTGTGGTGGTACCTGTGGTGGTTGTACTTGTGGTTGTATTAGTAGTGGTGGTACCTGTAGTGGTTGTACTTGTGGATATATTAGTTGTTGTTGTACCTGTGATGGTTGTACTTGTGGTTGTATTAGTTGTGGTTGTACCTGTGATGGTTGTACTTGTGGTTGTATTAGTTGTGGTCGTACCTGTGATGGTTGTACTTGTGGTTGTATTAGTTGTGGTTGTACCTGTGGTGGTTGTACTTGTGGTGGTATTAGTTGTGGTGGTACCTGTGGTGGTTGTATTTGTGGTTGTATTAGTTGTGGTGGTACCTGTGGTGGTTGTACTTGTTGTTGTATTAGTAGTGGTGGTACCTGTGGTGGTTGTACTTGTGGTTGTATTAGTTGTGGTGGTACCTGTGATGGTTGTACTTGTGGTTGTATTAGTTGTGGTGGTACCTGTGATGGTTCTACTTGTGGTTGTATTAGTTGTGGTGGTACCTGTGATGGTTGTACTTGTGGTTGTATTAGTTGTGGTTGTACCTGTGATGGTTGTACTTGTGGTTGTATTCGTTGTGGTGGTACCTGTGATGGTTGTACTTGTGGTTGTATTAGTTGTTGTTGTACCTGTGTTGGTTGTACTTGTGGTTGTATTAGTTGTTGTTGTACCTGTGGTGGTTGTACTTGTGGTTGTATTAGTTGTTGTTGTACCTGTGGTGGTTGTACTTGTGGTTGTATTAGTTGTGGTCGTACCTGTGGTGGTTGTTCTTGTGGTTGTATTAGTTGTGGTGGTACCTGTGGTGGTTGTACTTGTGGTTGTATTAGTTGTTGTTGTACCTGTGGTGGTTGTACTTGTGGTTGTATTAGTTGTGGTGGTACCTGTGATGGTTGTACTTGTGGTTGTATTAGTTGTGGTGGTACCTGTGGTGGTTGTACTTGTGGTTGTATTAGTTGTGGTGGTACCTGTGATGGTTGTACTTGTGGTTGTATTAGTTGTGGTGGTACCTGTGGTGGTTGTACTTGTGGATGCATTAGTTGTGGTGGTACCTGTGATGGTTGTACTTGTGGTTGTATTAGTTGTGGTGGTACCTGTGGTGGTTGTACTTGTGGATGCATTAGTTGTGGTGGTACCTGTGATGGTTGTACTTGTGGTTGTATTAGTTGTGGTGGTACCTGTGATGGTTGTACTTGTGGTTGTATTAGTTGTGGTTGTACCTGTGGTGGTTGTACTTGTGGATGCATTAGTTGTGGTGGTACCTGTGATGGTTGTACTTGTGGTTGTATTAGTTGTGGTGGTACCTGTGATGGTTGTACTTGTGGATGTATTAGTTGTTGTTGTACCTGTGGTGGTTGTACTTGTGGTTGTATTAGTTATGGTTGTACCTGTGATGGTTGTACTTGTGGTTGTATTAGTTGTGGTGGTACCTGTGGTGGTTGTACTTTTGGTTGTATTAGTTGTGGTGGTACCCGTGGTGGTTGTACTTGTGGATGTATTAGTTGTTGTTGTACCTGTGGTGGTTGTACTTGTGGTTGTATTAGTTGTGGTGGTACCTGTGATGGTTGTACTTGTGGTTGTATTAGTTGTGGTTGTACCAATATTGGAGGTACTAGCGGTGGTTACACTTGTGAGGGAACTCTTCCATTCCACCAGATCCCCTCTGTACACGTGTGATGTCACATAACTCTATACCGCACATGTGATCCAGTCTTGTGCGGACTCTGAGGTTCTCTGAGGAGGGGGCAGCTCCTGAGCCCCCAATCATCCACCATATTGTCGGTGCTCCGGCACATTGCGGTAATTATAGCTTCATTATCACATTCCTCCTTCCATGGAGCCGCCAGGAACCATATGGTGATGAATGGTCCAGATGGAGCCGCAGACAGAGCGATGGAGACTCCAGGATCTGCCACAATACAACATCTTGTTTGTTTTCTTCTACATTATTCGGCGCTCCGGGATGAGGTTGTTTTGCCAACAGCTGCACCAAAGGTCCCTAATCTGGTGATCTGCGGTGTGAACAAGTGAGAACGAAAGTTCACTGGTACACTGTAACAACACAGCAGCTCTCTTACATACAGAACACCAAATCTGATCATAGGGATTCAAAGTTACAAAATAGGTGCATGCTTTATTGTCATAGTCCCGGTGTCCAGTGATTTATTTTCATAGTCCCTGTGGTCCAGTGGTTTATTGTCGTAGTCCCTGGTGTCCAGTGGTTTATTGTCGTAGTCCCTGGTGTCCATTGGTTTATTGTCGTAGTCCCTGGTGTCCAATGGTTTATTGTTGTAGTCCCTGGTGTCCAGTGGTTTATTGTCATAGTCCCTGGTGTCCAGTGGTTTATTGTCATAGTCCCTGGTGTCCAGTGGTTTATTATCATAGTCCCTGGTGTCCAGTGGTTTATTGTCATAGTCCCTGGTGTCCATTGGTTTATTGTCATAGTCCCTGGTGTCCAATTGTTTATTGTCACAGTCCATGGTGTCCAGTGGTTTATTGTCATAGTCCCTGGTGTCCAGTGGTTTATTGTCATAGTCCCTGGTGTCCAGCGGTTTATTGTCATAGTCCCTGGTGTCCAGCGGTTTATTGCCATAGTTCCTGGTGTCCAGTGGTTTATTGTCATAGTCCCTGGTGTCCAGTGGTTTATTGTCATAGTCCCTTGTGTCCAATGGTTTATTGTCATAGTCCCTTGTGTCCAGTGGTCCATTGTCATAGTCCCTGGTGTCCAGTGGTTTAGTGTCATATTCCCTGGTGTTTAGTGGCTTATTGTCCTAGTCCCTGGTGTATAATGGTTCAGTAAAATAGTATCTGGTGTACAGTGGTTCAGTATAACAGTCCCTGGTGTCCAGTGGGTCAGTATAACAGTCCTTGGTGTCCAATAGTTCAGTATAACATTCCTGGGTGTCTAGTGGTTTTGTGTAAAAGTCCCTGGTGTCCAGTGGTTTATTGCCCTAGTACCTGGTGTCCAGTGGTTTAGTGTAACAATCCCTGGTGTCTAGTGGTTTGTTGTCCCGGTCCCTGGTGCTCAGTGGTTTTGTGTAACAGTCCATTGTGTCCAGTAGTTAAGTAAAACACTCCCTTGTGTCAATTGGTTTGGTGTAGCAGTCCCTGTTATCCAGTGGGTCAATATAACAGTCTCTGGTGTCCAGTGGTTTACTGTAATTGTCCCTGGTGTCCAGTGGTTCAGTATAATAGCGGACTGGACCCCAGGGATGTGGACACTAAACCATTGGACACCAGAGATGGGGATACTAAACCACCAGACACCAGGGACACTTAACCACCAGGGAAGGGGACACTAAACCAACAGACACCAGGGATAGGTGTACTAAACCACCAGACACCAGGGATAGGGGTACTAAACCACCAGACACCAGGGATGGGGACACTAAACTATCAGACACCAGGTATGGGGACAAAAAACCACCAGACACCAGGGATGGGGACACTAAACCATTGGACACCAGGGATGGGGACACTAAACCATCAGACACCAGGGATGGGGACACTAAACCATCAGACACCAGGGATGGGGACACTAAACCACCAGACACCAGGGATGGGGAAACTAAACCACCAGACACTAGGGATGGGGACACTAAACCACCAGACACCAGGGATGGGGACACTAAACCACCAGACACCAGGGATGGGGACACTAAACCACCAAACACCAGGGATGGGGACACTAAACCATCAGACACCAGGGATTTGGACACTAAACCATCAGATACAAGGGATGGGGACACTAAACCACCAGACACCAGGGATTGAGACACTAAACCACAGACACCAGGGATGGGGACACTAAACCACCAGACACCAGGGATGGGGACACTAAACCACCAGACACCAGGGATGGGGGACACTAAACCACCAGACACCAGGGCTGGGGACACTAAACCACATACACCAGGGATGGGGACACAAAACCATTGGACACCAGGGATGGGGACACTAAACCATCAGACACCAGGGATGGGGGCACTAAACCACCAGACACCAGGGATGGGGACACTAAACCACCAGACACCAGGGATGGGGACATTAAACCACCGGACACCAGGGCTGGGGACACTAAACCACCAGACACCAGGGATGGGAACACTAAACCACCAGACACCAGGGATGGGGACACTAAACCACCAGACACCAGGGATGGGGACACTAAACCATCAGACACCAGGGATGGGGACACTAAACCACCAGACACCAGGGATGGGGACACTAAACCACCAGACACCAGGGATGGGGACACTAAACCACCAGACATCAGGGATGGGGACACTAAACCACAGACACCAGGGATGGGGACACTAAACCACCAGACACCAGGGATGGGGACACTAAACCACCAGACACCAGGGATGGGGACACTAAACCACCAGACACCAAGGATGGGGACACTAAACCACCAGACACCAGGGAGGGGGACACTAAACCACCAGACACCAAGGATGGGGACACTAAACCACCAGACACCAGCGATGGGGACACTAAACCACCAGACACCAGGGATGGGGACACTAAACCACCAGACACCAGGGATGGGGACACTAAACCACCAGACACCAGGGATGTGAACACTAAACCACCAGACACAAGGGATGGGGACACTAAACCATCAAACACCAGGGATGGGGACACTAAACCATCAGACACCAGGGATGGGGACACTAAACCATCAGAAACCAGGGATGGAGACACTAAACCACCGGACACCAGGGATGGGGGACACTAAACCACCAGACACCAGGGATGGGAACACTAAACCACCAGACACCAGGGATGGGGACACTAAACCACCAGACACCAGGGATGGGGACACTAAACCACCAGACATCAGGGATGGGGACACTAAACCACCAGACACCAGGGATGGGGACACTAAACCACCAGACACCAGGGATGGGGACACTAAACCACCAGACACCAGGGATGGGGACACTAAACCACCAGACACCAGGGATGGGGACACTAAACCACCAGACACCAGGGATGGGGACACTAAACCACCAGACACCAGGGAGGGGGACACTAAACCACCAGACACCAAGGATGGGGACACTAAACCACCGGACACCAGGGATGGGGACACTAAACCACCAGACACCAGCGATGGGGACACTAAACCACCAGACACCAGGGATGGGGACACTAAACTGCCAGACACCAGGAATGGGGACACTAAACCACCAGACACCAGGGATGGGGACATTAAACCACCAGACACCAGGGATGGGAACACTAAACCACCAGACACAAGGGATGGGGACACTAAACCATCAGACACCAGGGATGGGGACACTAAACCATCAGACACCAGGGATGGAGACACTAAACCACTGGACACCAGGGCTGGGGACACTAAACCACCGGACACCAGGGATGGGGACACTAAACCATCAGACACCAGGGATGGGGACACTAAACCACCACACACCAGGGATGGGGACACTAAACCACCAGACACCAGGGATGGGGACACTAAACCACCAGACACCAGGGATAGGGACACTAAACCACCAGACACAAGGGATGGGGACACTAAACCACCAGACACCAGGGATGGGGACACTAAACCACCAGACACCAGGGATGGGAACACTAAACCACCAGACACCAGGGATGGGGACACTAAACCACCAGACACCAGGGATGGGAACACTAAACCATCAGACACCAGGGATGGGAACACTAAACCACCAGACACCAGGGATGGGAACACTAAACCATCAGACACCAGGGATGGGGACACTAAACCACCAGACACCAGGGATGGGGACACTAAACCACCAGACACCAGGGATGGGAACACTAAACCATCAGACACCAGGGATGGGGACACTAAACCATCAGACACCAGGGATGGGGACACTAAACCACCAGACACCAGGGATGGGAACACTAAACCACCAGACACCAGGGATGGGGACACTAAACCACCAGACACCAGGGATGGGGACACTACAGCCCCTGATTCCAGCAGTTCTACCTTCCTGTGACCTCGCTCCTCACATTATAGGTTTGTCCACCCGCTATAATACGTCTATAGAATATTTTGTCTCTGAGCTTCTCGCACTTTATCCTGGAGCGTTCTGACTTTGAGCGGAGACGCTGGTGTTTACCGGAGCGCGACACTTCGTACCGCCGACTACTGCACGGAGATTGTCACCTGTAGCTGATGAAGTGACACCTCCAAATTATCCGGCTTTTCCTTTTTGTAAGAACGCTGAAGAATTAATAGGTTTTATCCTCCTGAGCTGCGCTCTAAGGACTCCGACTGTCGCCCGATGAAATGGCACCCCCGCCCCTGATTGACAAATTACACCCCCCCCTCCAAATTACACCCCCCTCCACGCTCCCACATTCTGGAACTTACAATCTTTTATCTCTTCAGGTTATAAGGAAAAAACCACAAAATCTTCTACAGCATCTTCATAACATATATAATATAGTACACAATACCCCAAATCTATCTCTCCCCCTACAGTCATGGCCGAAAATGTTGGCCCTGAAATGTTTCTATAAAATGAAGTATTCCTCACAGGAAAGGATTGCAGTAACACAGGTTTATTCCCTCTGTGTATATATATATAGATCTCCTCTCCTCTGTGTATATATATATATATATATATATATATATATATATATATATATCTCCTCTCCTCTGTATATATATATATATATAGATCTCCTCTCCTCTGTATATATATATATATATATATATAGATCTCCTCTCCTCTGTATATATATATATATATAGATCTCCTCTCCTCTGTATATATATATATATATCTCCTCTCCTCTGTATATATATATATATATATATATATATATATATAGATCTCCTCTCCTCTGTATATATATATATATATAGATCTCCTCTCCTCTGTATATATATATATATAGATCTCCTCTCCTCTGTATATATATATAGATCTCCTCTCCTCTGTATATATATAGATCTCCTCTCCTCTGTATATATATATAGATCTCCTCTCCTCTGTATATATATATATATATATATATATATATAGATCTCCTCTCCTCTGTATATATATATAGATCTCCTCTCCTCTGTATATATATATAGATCTCCTCTCCTCTGTATATATATAGATCTCCTCTCCTCTGTATATATATATAGATCTTCTCTCCTCTGTATATATATATAGATCTCCTCTCCTCTGTATATATATATATATATATATATAGATCTCCTCTCCTCTGTATATATATATAGATCTCCTCTCCTCTGTATATATATATATATATATAGATCTCCTCTCCTCTGTATATATATATATATAGATCTCCTCTCCTCTGTATATATATATATATATATAGATCTCCTCTCCTCTGTATATATATATAGATCTCCTCTCCTCTGTGTATATATATATATAGATCTCCTCTCCTCTGTATATATATATATATATATATAGATCTCCTCTCCTCTGTATATATATATATATAGATCTCCTCTGTATATATATATATATATATAGATCTCCTCTCCTCTGTATATATATATATTGCAGTAACACAGGTTATACACATGTTTATTCCCTTTGTGTATATATATATATATATAGATCTCCTCTCCTCTGTATATATATATAGATCTCCTCTCCTCTGTGTATATATATATATATATATATATATATAGATATAGATATCCTCTCCTCTGTATATATATATATATATAGATCTCCTCTCCTCTGTATATATATATAGATCTCCTCTCCTCTGTATATATATATAGATCTCCTCTCCTCTGTATATATATATTGCAGTAACACAGGTTTTGCTATACACATGTTTATTCCCTTTGTGTATATATATATAGATCTCCTCTCCTCTGTATATATATATATATATATATATAGATCTCCTCTCCTCTGTATATATATATATATATATATAGAGAGAGAGAGAGAGAGAGAGAGAGAGAGAGATCTCCTCTCCTCTGTATATATATATATATATATATATATATATATATATAGATCTCCTCTCCTCTGTATATATATATATATAGATCTCCTCTCCTCTGTATATATATATTGCAGTAACACAGGTTTTGCTATACACATGTTTATTCCCTTTGTGTATATGTATATATATATATATATATATATATATATATATAGATCTCCTCTCCTCTGTATATATATATATATAGATCTCCTCTCCTCTGTATATATATATATATATATATATATAGATCTCCTCTCCTCTGTATATATATATAGATCTCCTCTCCTCTGTATATATATATATATATATATATATATAGATCTCCTCTCCTCTGTATATATATATATATAGATCTCCTCTCCTCTGTGTATATATATATAGATCTCCTCTCCTCTGTGTATATATATATATAGATCTCCTCTCCTCTGTGTATATATATATATATATATATATATATATAGATCTCCTCTCCTCTGTATATATATATATAGATCTCCTCTCCTCTGTATATATATATATATATATATATATATATATATGTATATATAGATCTCCTCTCCTCTGTATATATATATATATATATATATATATATATATATATAGATCTCCTCTCTTCTGTATATTGTTACGCCGAGCGCTCCGGGTCCCCGCTCCTCCCCGGAGCGCTCGCTACTGCAGCGCTCCGGTCAGATCCACTGACCCGGTGCGCTGCGATACCGCCTCCAGCCGGGATGCGATTCGCGATGCGGGTGGCGCCCGCTCGCGATGCGCACCCCGGCTCCCGTACCTGACTCGCTCTCCGTCGGTCCTGTCCCGGCGCGCGCGGCCCCGCTCCCTAGGGCGCGCGCGCGCCGGGTCTCTGCGATTTAAAGGGCCACTGCGCCGCTGATTGGCGCAGTGGTTCTAATTAGTGTGTTCACCTGTGCACTCCCTATTTATACCTCACTTCCCCTGCACTCCCTCGCCGGATCTTGTTGCCATCGTGCCAGTGAAAGCGTTCCTTGTGTGTTCCTAGCCTGTGTTCCAGACCTTCTGCCGTTGCCCCTGACTACGATCCTTGCTGCCTGCCCCGACCTTCTGCTACGTCCGACCTTGCTTCTGTCTACTCCCTTGTACCGCGCCTATCTTCAGCAGTCAGAGAGGTTGAGCCGTTGCTAGTGGATACGACCTGGTCACTACCGCCGCAGCAAGACCATCCCGCTTTGCGGCGGGCTCTGGTGAAAACCAGTAGTGACTTAGAACCGATCCACTAGCACGGTCCACGCCAATCCCTCTCTGGCACAGAGAATCCACCTCCTGCCAGCCGGCATCGTGACATATATATATATATAGATCTCCTTTCCTCTGTAAATATATATATATATATATATATATAGATCTCCTCTCCTCTGTATATATATATATATATATATATATATATATAGATCTCCTCTCCTCTGTATATATATATATAGATCTCCTCTCCTCTGTATATATATATATATATATATATATATATATATATAGATCTCCTCTCCTCTGTATATATATATATATATATATATATATAGATCTCCTCTCCTCTGTATATATATATATATATATATATATATATAGATCTCCTCTCCTCTGTATATATATATTGCAGTAACACAGGTTTTGCTATACACATGTTAATTCCCTTTGTGTGTATTGGAACTAAACCAAAAAAGGAGGAAACAAAGCAAATTGGACATAATGTCCCCAAACTCCAAAAATGGTCCGGACACAATTATTGGCCCCTTAACCTAATATTTGGTTGCACACCCTTTGGAAAAAATAAGTGAAATCAGTGTCTTCCTATAACAATCAATAAGCTTCTTACACCTCTCAGCCGGAATGTTGGACCACTCTTCCTATAACCATCAATAAGCTTCTTACACCTCTCAGGCGGAATGTTGGACCACTCTTCCTATAAGCATCAATAAGCTTCTTACACCTCTCAGCCGGAATGTTGGACCACTCTTCTTATAAGCATCAATAAGCTTCTTACACCTCTCAGCCGGAATGTTGGACCACTCTTCCTATAAGCATCAATAAGCTTCTTACACCTCTCAGATGGAATGTTGGACCACTCTTCCTATAAGCATCAATAAGCTTCTTACACCTCTCAGATGGAATGTTGGACCACTCTTCCTATAAGCATCAATAAGCTTCTTACACCTCTCAGCCGGAATGTTGGACCACTCTTCCTATAACCATCAATAAGCTTCTTACACCTCTCAGCCGGAATGTTGGACCACTCTTCCTATAAGCATCAATAAGCTTCTTACACCTCTCAGCCGGAATGTTGGACCACTCTTCCTATAACCATCAATAAGCTCCTTACACCTCTCAGCCGGAATGTTGGACCACTCTTCCTTTACAAACTGCTCCCGGTCTCTTATTGGAAGGCGCCTTTTCCCAACAGTAATTATAAGATCTCTCCCCAGGTGATCAATGGGATTTAGATCTGGACTCATTGCTGACACTTCAGAACTCTCCAGCGCTTTGTTGTCATCCATTTCTGGGGCTTTTTGATGTATGTTTGGGGTCATTGTCCTGCTGGAAGACCCAAGATCTCGGACACAACCTCACAGAGCCTGCACTATAATCCCCACAGAGCCTGCACTATAATCCCCACAGAGCCTGCACTATAATCCCCACAGAGCCTGCACTATAATCCCCACAGAGTCTGCACTATAATCCGCACAGAGCCTGCACTATAATCCCCACAGAGCCTGCACTATAATCCCCACAGAGCCTGCACTATAATCCGCACAGAGCCTGCACTATAATCCCCACAGAGCCTGCACTATAATCCCCACAGAGTCTGCACTATAATCCGCACAGAGCCTGCACTATAATCCCCACAGAGCCTGCACTATAATCCCCACAGAGCCTGCACTATAATCCCCACAGAGCCTGCACTATAGTCCCCACAGAGCCTGCACTATAATCCCCACAGAGCTTGCACTATAATCCCCACAGAGCCTGCACTATAATCCGCACAGAGCCTGCACTATAATCCCCACAGAACCTGCACTATAATCCCCACAGAGCCTGCACTATAATCCCCACAGATCCTGCACTATAGTCCCCACAGAGCCTGCACTATAATCCCCACAGAGCCTGCACTATAGTCCCCACAGAGCCTGCACTATAATCCCCACAGAGCCTGCACTATAATCCCCACAGAGCCTGCACCATAATCCCCACAGAGCCTGCACTATAATCCCCACAGAGTCTGCACTATAATCCCCACAGAGCCTACACTATAATCCCCACAGAGCCTGCACTATAATCCCCAGACCCTGCACTATAATCCGCACAGAGCCTGCACTATAATCCCCACAGAGCCTGCACTATAATCCTTACAGAGCCTGCACTATAATCCCCACAGAACCTGCACTATAATCCCCACAGAGCCTGCACTATAATCCCCACAGAGCCTGCACTATAATCCCCACAGAGCCTGCACTATAATCCTTACAGAGCCTGCACTATAATCCCCACAGAACCTGCACTATAATCCCCACAGAGCCTGCACTATAATCCTTACAGAGCCTGCACTATAATCCCCACAGAGCCTGCACTATAATCCCCACAGAGCCTGCACTATAATCCGCACCACAATGCAAAATTCAGGGATATTAAAGAGAAGCTATCCAATTAAAATCCTAATTCTAGACACCAGGAAGGAAGGATATCCAAAGTGGCTTTCATGTAGCTTTCCCTTAAAGTCAGTGTTCCAACTAGGAGTCTGAGAACATGACTGGGAATGTATGTGAAGCCAGAAACCTCTCCAGAATGAACTAGTACCTATTGTAGATCCTGAATAGTGCCCCTTGTCAGTACAGAGCAGGGTGACTGCAGCTTGTTAGGAGACCAACCAATCACAGGGCCAAAGGGGTAATGATTCCCCCTGAGGAGATTTAAGGACCATTCCTGCTCCACAGGGAACTCAACAAGGACCGACCCCCTGCTCTGTACTGACAAGGGGCAATAACCACAAGCAAATGTCTACAGAGGAACATTCTATACTTCTGGAGAGGCTTTAGGCTTGGCATACATTCCCAGTCATGATCTAAGGCTCCTAGTTGAAGCAGTGAGGAGAACAAGGCTCTACCATTTCTATACAGTTTCCCACCCATAGCAGGACAGCGCCCCCTTTGGTTCAATGACCTCCTGACATGGGACAAGTGGCAGCCAATGGCGTCATTACACTCGTGATACTGGGGCTGCCCGTCTACTGCGCTCCATAATCTGCTGTAACCCGGTGTGATCCATAGACCCGGACGGCGCCCCCAGGAGGTCCGGAGGAATTCACATTTCTTGTTTTTTTTCTCTCTTTTTTCTGTCGCTGCCGTCGCATTTCTCTTTTTATCGTGTTTGTTAAACCTCCTCGCCATCACGCCGCGGCGCCAATAACTGGCCCAACAGATAAATCGTCTTCAGGCAATAAATGATACAGCATAGCCGCCGGCGCATAGCCTTAATTATAGGACTGGAGGTGGCAGGTAGAATGTCAGAGCCGAGGTGGCGCAGAGATTCGCGAGAACGCCATTTAACCGGCTTTTTATTTAACCTTTGAGCATATTTCCTGCGAAGGGGGCGGGACCAATAATCTTCACCTGTCAATCACAAGTTCACAAAAAGTTCACATCTGACTTTACCCGTCAAAGGAAGACGGCGATTAGGCGGGGAGCGCGCGCCAATTCATTCTCTATCATCAGCTCCAGAGATGATTCTCTATTTATTTTCCTTCAGCTAATGTATCGGCGCGGCGGCGGCTCCTGCGGCTCCCGCGTTCCATTGTGAAGCCATTACGGGGCCCCAGTCAGAAATGATACATGACAGGCGGTCCCCAGGTAAAGAATGGAAAGGATTATTCTAGGGAAATAATAAGGGGTTAAATCCCCTCGCTGTGACACACGGAATGCATTATTTACCTTAAGTGCATGATTAGGGGAGCGCCGCGGCCGGGGAACATTTCCAGCAAACACTATACTTACCCCACCCCCCCACCATGACAGCCGCCGGACCACACGGCTATACCGCGCCGCACAAAGGTCAGGTGATCGCTTGATTATTACATG
This sequence comes from Hyla sarda, assembly GCF_029499605.1. Lineage (NCBI taxonomy): Eukaryota > Metazoa > Chordata > Amphibia > Anura > Hylidae > Hyla > Hyla sarda. The sequence goes on along the minus strand of NW_026610372.1, from coordinate 992,173 downwards.
ACACGAAATGTCACAATTTACGATATTGCGGTAGAAATGTCACTTTGTTTCCATCAATTCCCTCAAAATGTCTAAAGATCCGAAGAGAGAAAAAGATGGAAAATAAGAGAAATAAGGAAAAGATTATAATAAATAGAGGTAATATAAGAACGTTCAGCACAGAGACAGTCTACTGCACAGCATAAAGAGACAGTCTGCTGCACAGCATAAAGAGACAGTCTACTGCACAGCCTAAAGAGACAGTCTACTGCACAGCATAAAGAGACAGTCTACTGCACAGCATAAAGAGACAGTCTGCTGCACAGCACTGAGAGACAGTCTACTGCACAGCATAAAGACACAGTCTACTGCACAGCATAAAGAGACAGTCTGCTGCACAGCACTGAGAGACAGTCTACTGCACAGCATAAAGAGACAGTCTACTGCACAGCACTGAGAGACAGTCTACTGCACAGCATAAAGAGACAGTCTACTGCACAGCATAAAGAGACAGTCTACTGCACAGCACTAAGAGACAATCTACTCCACAGCATAAAGAGACAGTCTACTGCACAGCATAAAGAGACAGTCTACTGCACAGCATAAAGAGTCAGTCTACTGTACAGCACAGAGAGACAGTCTACTGTACAGCAGATAATACAGGAATGTACAGCATGGAGAGACAGTCTACTGTACAGGAGATAATACAGGAATGTACAGCATGGAGAGACAGTCTACTGTACAGCATGGAGAGACAGTCTACTGTACAGGAGATAATACAGGAATGTACAGCATGGAGAGACAGTCTACTGTACAGCAGATAATACAGGAATGTACAGCATGGAGAGACAGTCTACTGTACAGGAGATAATACAGGAATGTACAGCATGGAGAGACAGTCTACTGTACAGCAGATAATACAGGAATGTACAGCATGGAGAGACAGTCTACTGTACAGGAGATAATACAGGAATGTACAGCATGGAGAGACAGTCTACTGTACAGGAGATAATACAGGAATATACAGCATGGAGAGACAGTCTACTGTACAGGAGATAATACAGGAATGTACAGCATGGAGAGACAGTCTACTGTACAGGAGATAATACAGGAATGTACAGCATGGAGAGACAGTCTACTGTACAGCATGGAGAGACAGTCTACTGTACAGGAGACAATACAGGAATGTACAGCATGGAGAGACAGTCTACTGTACAGCATGGAGAGACAGTCTACTGTACAGCATGGAGAGACAGTCTACTGTACAGGAGACAATACAGGAATGTACAGCATGATTGGTCAGTTGGTCGATTGTTCAGTTGGTCGGTCATGTGGTTGGTTGACTGGTCAGATGGTCGATCGGTTTGTGGTTCAGTAGGAGCGGTGGTCATGTGCATTGGTGGTCGCTAGGACAAGTGGGACCTGTTGTGGAGGAGAGTGTCCCTAGAGTGCAGCTGGTTGGGACTGTTTGCGGCTATCTGTTTATGCTAAAGGATTATCTTTGACTTCTGGATATAAGGCCTAGATGGTGGAACCTTTAACCAAGGAGGAGTGATAGAGTATTTGAATTGTCTTTTGCTTCTCGGGCATTTTTGTACAACTAATGATAGTCCTGCTCCCTAGTTTTGGCTCTTAGCTGGATAGCTCTACCCTTATCTATGTATAATCTTACTATAACAGTGACATCTCTGGAGAACATATTGTTTTGAGTTTACCCTCTATATATCTGTGAGGTCGGCTATCTAAAGGGACATACTTGTTCATGAATATTTTGGAACAATAATGAAGGTCTGAGAACACATCACTGCAGTTTTCATCGACAATAAGCAGAGCCGAGCTCTTTCTGTGCATTACTATGTATATGTTCTATATGTACTTATTATGTGTATGTGCATTTTTGTCCTAAAGCGACTACTTTAATTGCTTGTATACCCCTGATGAACCGTATGTTCTTTCATTGAATTACGGGGAAACGCGTCGGGTAGGTGAGGCATGTATTACGGGGGATTGTCCCTACTACTATTGCACTTTGTGAAATAATTGATATCTACTGTTTTTTATGGGGATTTGTGTACGTTATTCTGTAATAGGGAATTTTTGTAATAAAAGGTTTAAATTTAGCTATTGTTATTCCTGATTTGGTAGGTTCAGTAGGTTGGTCAATCAGTTGATTTGTTGGTCGGTTTGTTGTTTCGTTGGATCATTGGTTGTATAGTCAGTTGGTCAGTCAGTTGTTCGGTCAGTCGCTTTTTTGGTCCTGTAGTTGTTTGGTCAGTTGGTTGGTTGGTTAGTTTTATAGTCAGTTGGTCGGTTGTTTGGATGGTCAGTTTTTGGTCGGTCGATTGGTTGGTTGTTTGGTCGGTTGTTTAGTCAGTTGGTTGGCCTGTTGTTTGGTCGGTCGTTCGGTTGGTTGGTTGTTCCATCGTTTTTTAGTCAGTTGGTTGGTCCTTCAGTTGGTCAGTCCTTTGGTTGGTTGGTCGATTGTTTGGTTGGTCGGTTGGTTGGTTGTTTGGTCAGTTGTTTAATCAGTTTGTTGGTCAGTTGTTTGGTGGGTTGTTTGGTCAGTTGGTTTTTTGGTCATTCAGTTAGTTGCTTGGTTTTTTGGTCGGTTATTTAGTCAGTTGGTCGGTTGGTTGGTTGTTTGGTCCTTTAGTTGGTCGGTCTGTTGGTTGGTTGTTTGGCCGGTTGTATAGTCAGTTGGTTGGTCGGTTGTTTGGTCGGTCGGCTAGTTGTTGGGTCTGTTGTTTAGTCAGTTGGTTGGTACGTTGTTTGGTCGGTCGGTGGTTTGGTCGGTCAGTTGGTTTTTTGGTCAGTCGGTTTGTTGGTCGGTCAGTTGGTTGGTTGTTTCATCGGTTGTTTAGCCAGTTGGCCGGTCAGCTGTTTGGTCCTTCAGTTGGTCGGTTGCTTGATTCATTGTTTGGTCAGTTGTTTAGTCAGTTGGTTGGTCATGGTTGGGTCGATTGTTTGGTTGGTCAGTTGTTGTTCTCTCGCTGGTTCATATACAGGAGGTAATAATCTCCTTGAAGCAAAGAGCGACCATAGAAAAAGGACACGTCATGTGACCAAATCTATGGTAAATGTGGATAAAGTTTGGAAATTAGACACTTAACACCCGGGTGATAGGGACTATATTCACAAATGTTGCCAAATCTATCTCTACATAATATAAACCGCGCTTCACGCCGCGGCGTCCTGTATACAAGCGAGTTCTCTCCTTCCTGTTTATATTATTGTCAGCACAATCTGTCATTTTCCCTATTAATAATTCATGACGTTCAAAGAAAACAAGCAAATTAGATGAAATGACCGATCTTAATGATCACTTGTAAGTGAATGAGGGATGATAATGGCGCTCAGCGTGAAAAAGACGAAAACAGGCGTAATTACCAGAAGAAGGAAAGAAGAAGCATAATAAAAGAGATTAATAAAATCATTATTTTCTTGTTACATTGTAATTATTTACAGGATCCTCTTCATTCTCTTATTACAGCCCAAGAACCATCCGGCTTTTCTTATCTTAGTTATTTTGTTTCTTTTTCCTCATATCAATAATATTTTTCTTCTATTATTTAGATTAAATTGTAATTGTTTGTTATTATCTTTAAGAATTGTTATTATATTATCATTATTCTATTGGTCTTATAGTATTATTAATATTCTTATTTTTATTGGTATTATTATTTGTACTATGTATCTATTGTATTTATTAATATATGTAGTTTTTTAAATTAGTTTTGTTTATCAAATTATTCTTATTCATATTTAGAATACTTTTATCCTTTTTATTATATTATCATGATTAATATTATATTATTATGATTCTTATTATTATTTGTAACATGTATTTATTATAATTCTATTGTTTTATTATTGTTAGTTAATGTTTTTCTGCTAATATTTGGTATACTTAATAATAATTATAATTGTTTTTATTATTATTATTTGTTAAAAGCAATTGATTATAAATATAATTTGTTATCAATGTTATCTATTGTATCATTATTATTATTATTACTTTTATTATTATCATGATTTGTAATGCCTATTTATTGCAATTTTTCATTATTGTTATTTACTGTGTTACTGTTAATATGTATTATAATTTATTATTATTTATATTATCTTTATTAATATGATTATACATTTTATTATTTGTAATTTTGTAATGTATTTATTACAAATATTTTTTTTATTATTGTTGTTATTATTAAATTTAATATAAATATTATTTTGTATTACTATTAATATGTATTATACATTGTCATGATTATTTACATTATTATTATTTGGAACATGTATTTATTATAAAATACATTTTTATTATAGTTATTTTCTGCATCATTATTAATATTTATCATGTTATCGGGTTTATTATTACTTAATACATTTTGCATTTTATTGAATTGACAATTTTATTCTTTGGAGGTTTTTTGTTTTTAGAATTTTGTGTTCTTTGGGGGGTGTAGATTAGTTGGGGTCTCAGCGCGGTTACTGCGATATTCGCGGTGTAACTACCTGAAATTGTCTCGTGCAGGAGGAGATGACAGGGAGATGATTTTACTTTTGTTTCCTATCAATATTTCACGCTGTCTCCCAGCGACCGGACGTAATTCTGCATTAAACATATGTCCTTGCAGCTGGCGGTTCTAAAACAAATCAATTCCAGGCGCTCGTCCCAGTTTGCGATTTTCTCCCAATATGTAAAGAGACAAGATTATCAGAGGCTCAATTGGTAACTTTGAAGCAATTCAGATATCTGCCATTTCCTTACAAAAGAAAGGGAATCTTGAAAGACATGTAAATGGGCGATAATTAGACTTGTAGATGGTTCCTTAAATACCTGGCTTTTTGCTCTACAGGCAGAACAGTGCCTTCAGATACCTCAGATATGCTAATACCCCTAAATGCCTTTGGATTACGGCGGGTGGGAGCGCGCCTCCTCGTGCTGTACACCCCACTTGGGTATTGGTACATTCCCGCCGCGCCGTGTTTGGGTAAAAACTGCAATAAGATTTAGGCTATTATGTGTTCTTTGATTTATTTTCCTGTTAATACCAATTGCAGGAGAATTACAACTTCTTCTGCGTAGCGTAATTCTAATTATTGATATAGGAGTTGCTGTGTCTGCACGGTCATGATTCTGCACAAAGGTTAGAATGTACCAAGCACTTTTTACATTGTCATCCTCCCACTGCACTGAATAGAAAATTAATCGGTGTCCAGCAGGTTACAATGTATCCAGCTGTATAGAGAAAGTATCTGTGTCCAGTAGGTTGCAATGTATCCAGCTGTATAGAGAATGTATCTGTGTCCGGTAGGTTACAATGTATCCATCTGTATAGAGAATGTATCTGTGTCCAGTAGGTTACAATGTATCCAGTTGTATAGAGAATGTATCTGTGTCCGGTAGGTTACAATGTATCCAGCTGTATAGAGAATGTATCTGTGTCCGGTAGGTTACAATGTATCCAGCTGTATAGAGAATTTATTTGTGTTCGGTAGGTTACAATGTGTCCAGCTGTATAGAGAATGTATCTGTGTCCTGCAGGTTACAATGTATCCAGCTGTTTAGAGAATGTATCTGTGTATGGTAGGTAACGTTGTATCCAGCTGTATAGAGAATATATCTGTGTCCGGTAGGTAACAATGTATCCAGCTGTATAGAGAATGTATCTGTGTCTGGTAGGTTACAATGTATCCAGCTGTATAGAGAATGTATTTGTATCCGGTAGGTTACAATGTATTCAGCTGTACAGAGAATGTATTTGTGTCCGGTAGGTTACAATGTATCCAGCTGTATAGAGAATGTATTTGTATCCGGTAGGTTACAATGTGTCCAGCTGTATAGAGAATGTATTTGTATCCGGTAGGTTACAATGTATCCAGCTGTATAGAGAATGTATTTGTGTCCGGTAGGTTACAATGTATCCAGCTGTATAGAGAATGTATTTGTATCCGGTAGGTTACAATGTGTCCAGCTGTATAGAGAATGTATTTGTATCCGGTAGGTTACAATGTATCCAGCTGTATAGAGAATGTATCTGTGTCCGGTAGGTTACAATGTATCCAGCTGTATAGAGAATGTATTTGTGTCCGGTAGGTTACAATGTATCCAGCTGTATAGAGAATGTATCTGTGTCCGGTAGGTTACAATGTATCCAGCTGTATAGAGAATGTATTTGTGTCCGGTAGGTTACAATGTATCCAGCTGTATAGAGAATGTATTTGTATCCGGTAGGTTACAATGTGTCCAGCTGTATAGAGAATGTATTTGTATCCGGTAGGTTACAATGTATCCAGCTGTATAGAGAATGTATTTGTGTCCGGTAGGTTACAATGTGTCCAGCTGTATAGAGAATGTATTTGTATCCGGTAGGTTACAGTGTATCCAGCTGTATAGAGAATGTATCTGTGTCCGGTAGGTTACAATGTATCCAGCTGTATAGAGAAAGTATTTGTGTCCGGTAGGTTACAATGTATCCAGTTGTATAGAGAATGTATTTGTATCCGGTAGGTTACAATGTATCCAGCTGTATAGAGAATGTATTTGTATCCGGTAGGTTACAATGTATCCAGTTGTATAGAGAATGTATTTGTATCCGGTAGGTTACAGTGTATCCATCTGTATAGAGAATGTATCTGTGCCGTTGAGCTGATCATTTAATAAACCTTCCCAGAATCTCCCATTTGCTCATTGGGCTTTGTTCAGACTTTGCGGTTTTCCTGCATCTTTCATTCCCCCCCACCCCTTTTTACTATGTTTTGCACAATATCCATTGTGTGATGAAACAGCTGTCCCCTGTATGATGTGTAATGTCACAGCTGTCATGGGAATAATTTGTGATGTCACAGCAGTGTCTTGTATGATGTCCCAGCTGTCTTTTGTATATTGTATGATATCACATCTGTGTTTTGTATGATGTGTGATGTCACAGCTGTCTCTTGTATGATGGGTGGTGTCACAGCAGTGTCTTGTATGATGTGTTATGTCACAGCTGTTTCTGGTATGATGTCACAGCTGTTTCTTGTATGATGTGTTATGTCACAGCTGTTTCTTGTATGATGTGTTATGTCACAGCTGTTTCTTGTATAATGTGTTATGTCACAGTCTTGTATGATGTGTTATGTCACAGCTGTTTCTTGTATGATGTGTTATGTCACAGTCTTGTATGATGTGTTATGTCACAGTCTTGTATAATGTGTTATGTCACAGTCTTGTATGATGTGTTATGTCACAGTCTTGTATGATGTGTTATGTCACAGTCTTGTATGATGTGTTATGTCACAGTCTTGTATAATGTGTTATGTCACAGTCTTGTATGATGTGTTATGTCACAGTCTTGTATGATGTGTTATGTCACAGTTTTGTATGATGTGTTATGTCACAGCTGTTTCTTGTATGATGTGTTATGTCACAGTCTTGTATGATGTGTTATGTCACAGCTGTTTCTTGTATGATGTGTTATGTCACAGCTGTTTCTTGTATGATGTGTTATGTCACAGCTGTTTCTTGTATGATGTGTTATGTCACAGTCTTGTATGATGTGTTATGTCACAGTCTTGTATGATGTGTTATGTCACAGTCTTGTATGATGTGTTATGTCACAGCTGTTTCTTGTATGATGTGTTATGTCACAGTCTTGTATGATGTGTTATGTCACAGCTGTTTCTTGCATGATGTGTTATGTCACAGTCTTGCATGATGTGTTATGTTACAGTCTTGTATGATGTGTTATGTCACAGTCTTGTATGATGTGTTATGTCACAGCTGTTTCTTGTATGATGTGCTATGTCACAGCTGTTTCTTGTATGATGTGCTATGTCACAGCTGTTTCTTGTATGATGTGTTATGTCACAGTCTTGTAGGATTATATCATATAATATCTGTCTTCGCTCCTGCAGAGCAACAATCCATGAATGTGACGACCACAACTCCTCAGATCCCCCCCTGAGGTCACTGGGTCTCCTCCAGACGACCTCCTGTGACCTGTAGATGATGTCAGAATATTGTCACCCAATCATCTCTGCCCCTCCCTGCAGTGGGCGGTCAACAAGAGGGGTCAGGATAAGAAGAAAAGGTTAAGGTTCAAAGGGAAAGGTCAACATTGCTAGAATAGGGGTCACTTATAAAGATAAAGGTCAAGGTTCATAGACATGGGGTCATTCGGAGGAATGGTCATCATTAGTAGAAGAAGAGTGAACATGAGGAAGAAGAAGGATCCACAGAGAAGACAGAGGAATTTCATGGAGTCAGAACTAAGAAGCTTCCATGGACCTGGATCTATCTCAGGAGATCAGTCACGATGTTCCTCGGGGGAGGAGTCATCTTCATAAAATAATATCTTATCATGGGGAGAATAGAAGATAATCGCTCGTCTTTACCATCTGACCGACGCGTTTCACCCCAAGTCACCAGACGCCGCCATTAAACGTTCCTGTTGTCTGGTGTTCAGACCTATAACCCCCGATGTCCATCAGACACTTTCATGTTGTCTTCAGCTGGGATCAGCAGAACAATGAGCGTCTGGGAGGAAGACATTGTTATTAATTAATTCTGACCCCGCGAAGTCCGGGGAGACGTGCGAAACCCGTCAGAGCGCAGGAAATGAGGAGATCTTCAGGGCTGGCGGTGGATTCTTCGCCTCCGGCTCTTCTGTCAGATTCAAAGGGATTTCTTATTAATTTTACATTTTCTATTTTGTTATTGGAAAGAAGGAAATCTGTGGAGACCGGAGGCTGCGGGCGGAAGAGCCGGGAGGACGCAGCGCCAGGAGGACTCTGCTACATCAACAGCTACAAGTCTGTCAGATACAAGTGTAACGACCCTCCGCAGGAGGACTACACTGCCCAGCATCTCCACACATTATACACAGGATTATATACAGTATATATACATATATATATATATACAGCGCCAGGAGGACTACACTGCCCAGCATCTCCACACATTATACACAGGATTATATACAGTATATATACATATATATATATATATACAGCGCCAGGAGGACTACACTGCCCAGCATCTCCACACATTATACACAGGATTATATACAGTATATATACATATATATATATATATATACAGCGCCAGGAGGACTACACCGCCCAGCATCTCCACACATTATACACAGGATTATATACAGTATATATACATATATATATATATACAGCGCCAGGAGGACTACACCGCCCAGCATCTCCACACATTATACACAGGATTATATACAGTATATATACATATATATATATACAGCGCCAGGAGGACTACACTGCCCAGCATCTCCACACATTATACACAGGATTATATACAGTATATATATATATATATATATATATATACTGCGCCAGGGGGACTACACCACCCAGCATCTCCACACATTATACACAGGATAATATACAGTAAATATATATATATATATATATATATATATATACAGCGCCAGGAGGACTCTGCTACATCAATATCTACAAGTCTACGGTCTGTCAGATACAAGTGTACCCCCCCCCCCGCAGGAGGACTACACCTCCCAGCATCTCCACACATCAGATGTTCTACACCGGATTCTCATTACATCCTTGTTGGTTTGGAAAAACACGAAATATAAATGAGATGTAAATGTCTCCGAAGAGTCAAGTACAGCAACCGCGACACTGTGCGTATGTGCTGCTCGTGTGGTATACGGGATTATATACAGTATAATTATATCTACAGGGGACTGCTACTACTACTAATAATATCTATAGGGGACTGCTGCTGCTACTAATAATATCTATAGGGGACTGCTGCTGCTACTACTAATATCTATAGGAGACTGCTGCTGCTACTACTAATATCTATAGGGGACTGCTGCTACTACTAATAATATCTATAGGGGACTGCTACTACTACTACTACTAATATCTATAGGGGACTGCTACTACTACTACTAATATCTATAGGGGACTGCTGCTGCTGCTACTACTACTAATAATATCTATAGGGGACTGCTGCTACTACTACTACTAATATCTATAGGGGACTGCTGCTGCTACCACTAATGTCTATAGGGGACTGCTGCTACGAATAATATCTATAGGGGACTGCTGCTACTAATAATATCTATAGGGGACTGCTTCTGCTACTAATAATATCTATAGGGGACTGCTGCTGCTGCTACTAATATCTATAGGGGACTGCTGCTGCTACTAATAATATCTATAGGGGACTGCTGCTGCTACTAATAATATCTATAGGGGACTGCTACTACTAATAATAATATCTATAGGGGACTGCTGCTGCTACTAATAATATCTATAGGGGGCTGCTGCTACTAATAATATCTATAGGGGACTGCTGCTACTAATAATATCTATAGGGGACTGCTGCTGCTGCTACTAATAATATATATATATAGGGGACTGCTACTAATAGTAATAATATCTATAGGGGACTACTACTACTAATAATAATATCTATAGGGGACTGCTACTAATAATAATAATATCTATAGGGGACAGCTACTAATAATAATAATATTTATAGGGGACAGCTACTAATAGTAATAATATCTATAGGGGACTGCTACTAATAATAATATCTATAGGGGACTGCTACTAATAGTAATAATATCTATAGGGGACTGCTACTAATAGTAATAATATCTATAGGGGACTGCTACTAATAATAATAATATCTATAGGGGGCTGCTACTACTACTAATAATATCTATAGGGGACTTCTACTACTACTAATAATATCTATAGGGGACTGATACTAATAATAATATCTATATGGGACTTCTGCTAATAACAATACCTTAAGGGGACTGCTGCTAATAATAATAATAATGATAATAATAATATATATGGGAACTGCTGCTAATAATAATATCTATGGGGGACTGCTGCTAATAATAATATCTATGGGGGACTGTTGCTAATAATAATATCTATAGGGGACTGCTGCTAATAATAATACCTAAAGGGGACTGCTACTACTACTAATAATAATATCTATAGGGGACTGCTACTACTAATAATAATAATATCTATGGGGGACTGTTGCTAATAATAATATCTATAGGGGACTGCTGCTAGTAATTATAATATCTAAAGGGGACTGCTACCACTACTAATAATATCTATAGGGGACTGCTACTACTACCAATAATATCTATAGGGGACTGCTACTAATAATAATAATATCTATAGGGGGTTGCTACTAATAATAGTAATAATATCTATAGGGCACTGCTACTACTACTAATAATAATATATATAGGGGACTGCTACTAATAATAATAATATCTATAGGGGACTGCTACTACTACTAATAATAATATCTATAGGGGACTGCTACTAATAATAATAATATCTATAGGGGACTGCTACTACTACTAATAATAATATCTATAGGGAACTGCTACTAATAATAATAATATCTATAGGGGACTGCTACCAATAATAATATCTATAGGGGACTGCTACTAATAATAATAATATCTATAGGGGACTGCTACCAATAATAATAATATCTATAGGGGACTGCTACTACTAATAATAATATATATAGGGGACTGCCACTAATAATAATAATATCTATAGGGGACTGCTACTAATAATAATATCTATAGGGGACTGCTACTACTACTAATAATATCTATAGGGGACTGCTACTACTACTACTAATAATAATAATATCTATAGGGGACTGCTACTAATAATAATAATAATATCTATAGGGGACTGCTACTAATAATAATAATATCTATAGGGGACTGCTACTAATAATAATAATATCTATAGGGGACTGCTACTAATAATAATAATATCTATAGGGGACTGCTACTAATAATAATATCTATAGGGGACTGCTACTAATAATAATAATAATATCTATAGGGGACTGCTACTAATAATAATAATATCTATAGGGGACTGCTACTACTACTACTAATAATAATATCTATAGGGGACTGCTACTAATAATAATAAAAATAATAATATCTAAAGGGGACTGCTACAAATAATAATAATAATAATAATAATAATATCTATAGGGGACTGAAGCTAATAATAATCAAGGGGGCTGCTATTAGTAGCTAAAGGGGACTGCTGCTGCCACTACTACCTAATGGGGAGGGGGGGGGGCTACCTTTTCTTCTCCAACCCAGTACTTATTCTATCATTACTGTTTGGAACCCCAGGATACCATGTCAGAGTGGCAGAACCCCTGGGTACCATGTCAGAGTGGGAGAACCCCAGGGTACCATGTCAGAGTGGGAGAACCCCAGGGTACCATGTCAGAGTGGGAGAACCCCAGGATACCATGTCAGAGTGGGAGAACCCCAGGGTACCGTGTCAGAGTGGGAGAACCCCAGGGTACCATGTCACAGTGGGAGAGCCCCAGGGTACCATGTCAGAGTAGCAGAACCCCAGAGTACCATGTCAGTGTGGCAGAACCCCAGGGTACCATGTCAGAGTGGCAGAACCCCAGGGTACCATGTCAGAGTAGCAGAACCCCAGAGTACCATGTCAGTGTGGCAGAACCCCGGAGTACCATGTCAGAGTGGCAGAACCCCAGGGTACTATGTCAGTGTGGCAGAACCCCAGAGTACCATGTCAGAGTGGCAGAACCCCAGGGTACCATGTCAGAGTGGCAGAGCCCCAGGGTACCATGTCATAGTGGCAGAACCCCAGGATACCATGTCAGTGTGGCAGAACCCCAGGGTACCATGTCGGAGTGGGAGAACCCCAGGGTACCATGTCAGAGTGGGAGAACCCCAGGATACCATGTCAGTGTGGCAGAACCCCAGGGTACCATATCAGAGTGGCAGAACCCCAGGGTACCATGTCAGAGTGGCAGAACCCCAGGGTACCATGTCAGAGTGGCAGAACCCCAGGGTACCATGTCAGAGTGGGAGAACCCCAGGGTACCATGTCAGACTGGGAGAACCCCAGGATAAAATGTCAGTTTGGAAGAACCCCAGGGTACCATGTCAGTGGGGCAGAACCCCAGGGTACCATGTCAGAGTGGCAGAACCCCAGGGTACCATGTCAGAGTGGGAGAACCCCAGGGTACCATGTCAGAGTGGTAGAACCCCAGGGTACCATGTCAGAGTGGGAGAACCCCAGGGTACCATGTCAGAGTGGCAGAACCCCAGGGTACCATGTCAGAGTGGCAGAACCCCAGGATACCATGTCAGAGTGGCAGAACCCCAGGATACCATGTCAGAGTGGCAGAACTCCAGGGTACCATGTCAGAGTGGCAGAACCCCAGGATACCATGTCAGAGTGGCAGAACCCCAGGATACCATGTCAGAGTGGCAGAACTCCAGGGTACCATGTCAGAGTGGCTGAACCCCAGGATACCATGTCAGAGTGGCTGAACCCCAGGGTACCATGTCAGAGTGGCAGAACTCCAGGGTACCATCTTGCAGCACCTTTAGTAATCCCAGGTCAGTCACACACACGGCCTCTGTATACATCAATAAATGTCCATGTAACGTGTCCGGAAGCTTTTTATAGAAGGATGATAGAGATGTTATATAGAGATCTTTTTAGGATACGGTCGTGCCGGAGCAGGTCGCCACCTTCACACCTCAGCTCTGCTGTGCGGCACATTGCAGAGACGTCTCCATCACTCCCGGCAGGTCCGGCCATCTTTAAAGGGGTAAAAGTAGTAGAGAGTCGGCACTCGTATAGGTGGTGCACGTGGACCAGGGGTGCAAATAGTAGGTAGAAGAAATCCCGGCACTCACTGGGTATGCTTAATCATAGTGGTTTATTAATCCATATGCAAGGTAATGCAAGATAGCGACTCGCAGGACGCGTTTCGGCCAAGTGGCTTTTGTCAACTGATCTACCTGTTAAGGTTCACAGGTGTACATATATATACAGAGAGGTAGCCCTCCCCTTCCGGCTCATAGGTGAAAACACCTGAAGGCTGAGCCGGGAGGAGACTACATCTAACATAAAATGAAAAGAAATAATGCATTCATAGGCAAAGTAAGCAAAAGTATAATAATAATAATAATAATAATAATAATAAGGGAGCAGCATGAATGACATTATATGCAACAGTCATCAAGAGGAAGCAAAAGATCTGGACTCTGACTATATCGAGATTCATCTGGAGTCATTCTGACCGTGCTCTATTCTTGCAGTCTCATTGCATATATTGTTGTTTTTTTATTGATTATGTCTCCTTTTTTAGAGACCACATTGATGCTCTTCCTTCTTGTCACTCGTCACTGCAAGCACAGAGCACGGTCAGAATGACTCCAGATGAATCTCGATATAGTCAGAGTCCAGATCTTTTGCTTCCTCTTGATGACTGTTGCATATAATGTCATTCATGCTGCTCCCTTATTATTATTATTATACTTTTGCTTACTTTGCCTATGAATGCATTATTTCTTTTCATTTTATGTTAGATGTAGTCTCCTCCCGGCCCAGCCTTCAGGTGTTTTCACCTATGAGCCGGAAGGGGAGGGCTTCCTCTCTGTATATATGTACACCTGTGAACCTTAACAGGTAGATCAGTAGACAAAGGCCACTTGGCCGAAACGCGTCCTGCGAGTCGCTATCTTGCATTACCTTGCATATGGATTAATAAACCACTATGATTAAGCATACCCAGTGAGTGCCGGCATTTCTTCTACCTACTATCTTTAAAGGGATTCTCCGGTGCTTACATATCTTATCCCCTATCCAAAGGACAGGGGATAAGATGCCTGATGGTGGGGGTCCCGCCGCTGGGGACGCCTGTGATCATGCTCGGGGCACCCTGTTTGTAATCAGTCCCCGGAGCAAGTTCACTCCGGGTCTGATAACGGTCGACCGCAGGGCTGGCGGCATGTGATGTCATGGCTCCGCCCCCGTGTGATGTCATGCTCCGCCCCTCAATGCAAGCTTACGGGAGGGGGCTGATTACAAACAGGGTGCCACGTTCATGATCACCGGCATCCCCAGAGGCTGGACTCCCGCGATCAGGCATCTTATCCCCTATCCTTTGGATAGGGGATAAGATGTGTAAGCACCAGAGTACCCCTTTAACCCCGTGTTCAGACGTCCTTGGGAGAAGCCGCTCTCAGGACCTGCAGAAAATGTTGTGGATTTGTTTTTCTTCACTTAAAAGTCTCCAGAGATAAAAAGAAAATATATAAAAGTAAAGTGTCGGCCGCGGCGTCCCCAGCGCTGCACAATAAAACCGCGGCCGCCGCCATCACATTCTCCTGAGTGCATCCTTCCTACATTCATCTAATGCGCCAAATTACAGAAGTCATTGTCGTAGCGGAACATGCGAGCCTCTTCCATTACGATTCATTAGGGTGTATAGCGACCGCTGGGATCGCCGCGGCCTCTAGACCGGACGTCTTCTCCTTGTCTCTACTTACGAAAATTAATTCCCCTGCCCAGCGCGGCTTTCCACCCAGAACACTCCATTTAATGTGGTACAATGGGGAGAGACTTAAAGATATCGGAAATTGTTTGCTTCCTTTTAACGCCACATTGACCTTCAGAGGCTCAGGAGGCGGCGGGATCGCAAAAATGAGTCTGATCAAAATGGACTCCGAAGACTTAATGTACGAAATTCAGAAGAAACAAGACATGAGGTCCGAACATGAAGGAGTGGGGGAGAGGGAGCGCGAGGAACCGAAAGAAATCGGAAAGTTAGGAGAAATAGAAAGAAAAAATCCACATTCAAAAAAAGAGAAAAAGGCAAAAAGAGCAAAATGAAGCAGAAGCCCCCGGTCCGGCCTCTTATGGGGTCTCATCCCAGTTGATTACATAGGGACAGGACAGCATCTCAAGGGCGGCATAGCTCATGACTCCACCCCTGAGGATCCAAGCATGGCATAACCCAAGGGTACCATGTCAACGTGCCAGAAACCCAGGGTACCCTGTCAGAGTGGGAGAACCCCAGGGTACAATGTCAGAGTGGGAGAGCCCAAGGGTACCATGTCAGTGTGGCAGAACCCCAGGGTACCATTTCAGAGTGGCAGAACCCCAGGGTACCATGTCAGAGTGGCAGAACCCCAGGGTACAATGTCAGAGTGGCAGAACCCCAGGGTACCATGTCAGAGTGGCAGAACCCCAGGGTACCATGTCAGAGTGGGACAACCCCAGGGTACCATGTCAGAGTGGCATAACCCCAGGATACCATGTCAGAGTGGGAGAACCCCAGGGTACCAAGTCAGAGTGGCAGAACCCCAGGGTACCATGTCAGAGTAAGAGAACCCCTGGGTACCATGTCATAACGGCAGAACCCCTGGGTACCATGTCAGAGTGGCAGAACCCCAGGGTACCATGTCAGAGTGGGAGAACCCCAGGGTACCATGTCAGAGTGGCATAACCCCAGGATACCATGTCAGAGTGGGAGAACCCCAGGGTACCAAATCAGAGTGGCAGAACCCCAGGATACCATGTCAGAGTGGGAGAACCCCAGGGTACCATGTCAGAGTGGGAGAACCCCAGGATACCATGTCAGAGTGGGAGAACCCCAGGGTACCATGTCAGAGTGGCATAACCCCAGGATACCATGTCAGAGTGGGAGAACCCCAGGGTACCAAATCAGAGTGGCAGAACCCCAGGATACCATGTCAGAGTGGGAGAACCCCAGGGTACCATGTCAGAGTGGGAGAACCCCAGGATACCATGTCAGAGTGGCAGAACCCCAGGGTACCATGTCAGAGTGGGAGAACCCCAGGGTACCATGTCAGAGTGGGAGAACCTCAGGTTACCATGTCAGAGTGGGAGAACTCCAGGGTACCATGTCAGTGTGGAAGAACCCCAGGGTACCATGTCAGAGTGGGAGAACCCCTGGGTACCATGTCAGAGTGGCAGAACCCCTGGGTACCATGTCAGAGTGGCAGAACCCCAGGGTACCATGTCAGAGTGGGAGAACCCCAGGGTACCATGTCAGAGTGACAGAACCCCAGGATACCAGGTCAGAGTGTCAGAACCCCAGGGTACCATGTCAGTGTGGCAGAACCCCAGGGTACCATGTCAGAGTGGCAGAACCCCAGGATACCATGTCAGAGTGGCAGAACCCCAGGGTACCATGTCAGAGTGGCAGAACCCCAGGGTACCATGTCAGAGTGGGAGAACCCCAGTGTACCATGTCAGAGTGGGAGAACCCCTGGATACCATGTAAGAGTGGCAGAACCCCAGGGTACCATGTCAGTGTGGGAGAACCCCAGGGTACCATGTCAGAGTGACAGAACCCCAGAGTACCATGTCAGAGTGGTAGAACCCCAGGATACCATGTCATAGTGGCAGAACCCCTGGGTACCATGTCAGAGTGGGAGAACCCCAGGGTACCATGTCAGAGTGGCAGAACCCCAGGGTACCATGTCAGAGTGGCAGAACCCCAGGGTACCATGTCAGAGTGGGAGAACCTCTGGGTACCATGTCAGAGTGGCAGAACCCCTGGGTACCATGTCAGTGTGGGAGAACCCCAGGATACCATGTCAGAGTGACAGAACCCCAGGGTACCATGTCAGAGTGGTAGAACCCCAGGATACCATGTCAGAGTGACAGAACCCCAGGGTACCATGTCAGTGTGGCAGAACCCCAGGATACCATGTCAGAGTGGCAGAACCCCAGGGTACCATGTCAGAGTGGCAGAACCCCTGGGTACCATGTCAGAGTGGCAGAACCCCTGGGTACCATGTCAGTGTGGGAGAACCCCAGGGTAACATGTCAGAGTGACAGAACCCCAGGGTACCATGTCAGAGTGGTAGAACCCCAGGATACCATGTCATAGTGGCAGAACCCCTTGGTACCATGTCAGAGTGGGAGAACCCCAGGGTACCATGTCAGAGTGGCAGAACCCCAGGGTACCATGTCAGTGTGGCAGAACCCCAGGATACCATGTCAGAGTGGCAGAACCCCAGGGTACCATGTCAGAGTGGCAGAACCCCAGGGTACCATGTCAGAGTGGTTGAACCCCTGGGTACCATGTCAGAGTGGCAGAACCCCTGGGTACCACGTCAGTGTGGGAGAACCCCAGGATACCATGTCAGAGTGACAGAACCCCAGGGTACCATGTCATAGTGGCAGAACCCCTGGGTACCATGTCAGAGTGGCAGAACCCCAGGATACCATGTCAGAGTGGGAGAACCCCAGGATACCATGTCAGAGTGGCACAACCCCAGGGTACCATGTCAGAGTGGGATAACCCCAGGATACCATGTCAGAGTGGGGGAACCCCAGGGTACCATGTCATAGTGGCAGAACCCCTGGGTACCATGTCAGAGTGGCAGAACCCCAGGATACCATGTCAGAGTGGGAGAACCCCAGGATACCATGTCAGAGTGGCACAACCCCAGGGTACCATGTCAGAGTGGGAGAACCCCAGGATACCATGTCAGAGTGGGGGAACCCCAGGGTACCATGTCAGAGTGGGAGAACCCCAGGATACCATGTCAGAGTGGCAGAACTCCTGGGTACCATGTCAGAGTGGCAGTACCCCAGGGTACCATGTCAGAGTGGCAGAACCCCAGGATACCATGTAAGAGTGGCAGAACCCCAGGGTACCATGTCAGAGTGGCAGAACCCCAGGATACCATGTCAGAGTGGGAGAACCCCAGGATACCATGTCAGAGTGGCAGAACCCCAGGGTACCATGTCAGAGTGGCAGAACCCCAGGGTACCATGTCAGTGTGGTAGAACCCCAGGATACCATGTCATAGTGGCAGAACCCCAGGGTACCATGTCAGAGTGGCAGAACCCCTGGGTACCATGTCAGAGTGGGAGAACCCCAGGATACCATATCAGAGTGGCAGAACCCCAGGATACCATGTCAGAGTGGGAGAACCCCAGGGTACCATGTCAGAGTGGCAGAACCCCAGGATACCATGTCAGAGTGGCAGAACCCCAGGATACCATGTCAGAGTGGGAGAACCCCAGGATACCATGTCAGAGTGGCAGAACCCCAGGGTACCATGTCAGAGTGGCAGTACCCCAGGGTACCATGTCAGAGTGGCAGAACCCCAGGATACCATGTCAGAGTGGTAGAACCCCAGGGTACCATGTCAGAGTGGCAGAACCCCTGGGTACCATGTCAGTGTGGGAGAACCCCAGGGTACCATGTCAGAGTGGCAGAATCCCAGGGTACCATGTCAGAGTGGTAGAACCCCAGGATACCATGTCATAGTGGCAGAACCCCTGGGTACCATGTCAGAGTGGCAGAACCCCAGGGTACCATGTCAGAGTGGGAGAACCCCAGCATACCATGTCAGAGTGACAGAACCCCAGGGTACCATGTCAGAGTGGGAGAACCCCAGGATACCATATCAGAGTGGCAGAACCCCAGGATACCATGTCAGAGTGGGAGAACCCCAGGGTACCATGTCAGAGTGGCAGAACCCCAGGATACCATGTCAGAGTGGCAGAACCCCAGGATACCATGTCAGAGTGGGAGAACCCCAGGATACCATGTCAGAGTGGCAGAACCCCAGGGTACCATGTCAGAGTGGCAGTACCCCAGGGTACCATGTCAGAGTGGCAGAACCCCAGGATACCATGTCAGAGTGGCAGAACCCCAGGGTACCATGTCAGAGTGGCAGAACCCCTGGGTACCATGTCAGTGTGGGAGAACCCCAGGGTACCATGTCAGAGTGGCAGAACCCCAGGGTACCATGTCAGAGTGGGAGAACCCCAGGATACCATGTCATAGTGGCAGAACCCCTGGGTACCATGTCAGAGTGGCAGAACCCCAGGGTACCATGTCAGAGTGGGAGAACCCCAGCATACCATGTCAGAGTGACAGAACCCCATGGTACCATGTCAGAGTGGGAGAACCCCAGGATACCATGTCAGAGTGGGAGAACCCCAGGATACCATGTCAGAGTGGCAGAACCCCAGGATACCATGTCAGAGTGGCAGAACCCCAGGGTACCATGTCAGAGTGGGAGAACCCCTGGGTACCATTTCAGAGTGGCAGAACCCTTGGGTACCATGTCAGAGTGGCAGAACCCCTGGGTACCATGTCAGAGTGGCAGAACCCCAGGGTACCATGTCAGAGTGGCAGAACCCCAGGATACCATGTCAGAGTGGGAGAACCCCTGGGTACCATTTCAGAGTGGCAGAACCCTTGGGTACCATGTCAGAGTGGCAGAACCCCTGGGTACCATGTCAGAGTGGCAGAACCCCAGGGTACCATGTCAGTGTGGGAGAACCCCAGGATACCATGTCAGAGTGACAGAACCCCAGGGTACCATGTCAGAGTGGTAGAACCCCAGGATACCATGTCAGAGTGACAGAACCCCAGGGTACCATGTCAGTGTGGCAGAACCCCAGGATACCATGTCAGAGTGGCAGAACCCCAGGGTACCATGTCAGAGTGGCAGAACCCCTGGGTACCATGTCAGAGTGGCAGAACCCCTGGGTACCATGTCAGTGTGGGAGAACCCCAGGGTAACATGTCAGAGTGACAGAACCCCAGGGTACCATGTCAGAGTGGTAGAACCCCAGGATACCATGTCATAGTGGCAGAACCCCTTGGTACCATGTCAGAGTGGGAGAACCCCAGGGTACTATGTCAGAGTGGCAGAACCCCAGGGTACCATGTCAGTGTGGCAGAACCCCAGGATACCATGTCAGAGTGGCAGAACCCCAGGGTACCATGTCAGAGTGGCAGAACCCCAGGGTACCATGTCAGAGTGGCAGAACCCCAGGGTACCATGTCAGAGTGGTTGAACCCCTGGGTACCATGTCAGAGTGGCAGAACCCCTGGGTACCACGTCAGTGTGGGAGAACCCCAGGATACCATGTCAGAGTGACAGAACCCCAGGGTACCATGTCATAGTGGCAGAACCCCTGGGTACCATGTCAGAGTGGCAGAACCCCAGGGTACCATGTCAGAGTGGGAGAACCCCAGGATACCATGTCAGAGTGGAAGAACCCCAGGATACCATGTCAGAGTGGGGGAACCCCAGGGTACCATGTCAGAGTGGGAGAACCCCAGGATACCATTTCAGAGTGGCAGAACCCTTGGGTACCATGTCAGAGTGGCAGAACCCCTGGGTACCATGTCAGAGTGGCAGAACCCCAGGGTACCATGTCAGAGTGGCAGAACCCCAGGATACCATGTCAGAGTGGGAGAACCCCTGGGTACCATTTCAGAGTGGCAGAACCCTTGGGTACCATGTCAGAGTGGCAGAACCCCTGGGTACCATGTCAGAGTGGCAGAACCCCAGGATACCATGTCAGAGTGGGAGAACCCCAGGGTACCATGTCAGAGTGGCATAACCCCAGGATACCATGTCAGAGTGGGAGAACCCCAGGGTACCAAATCAGAGTGGCAGAACCCCAGGATACCATGTCAGAGTGGGAGAACCCCAGGGTACCATGTCAGAGTGGGAGAACCCCAGGATACCATGTCAGAGTGGGAGAACCCCAGGGTACCATGTCAGAGTGGCATAACCCCAGGGTACCATGTCAGAGTGGGAGAACCCCAGGGTACCAAATCAGAGTGGCAGAACCCCAGGATACCATGTCAGAGTGGGAGAACCCCAGGGTACCATGTCAGAGTGGGAGAACCCCAGGATACCATGTCAGAGTGGGAGAACCCCAGGGTACCATGTCAGAGTGGCATAACCCCAGGATACCATGTCAGAGTGGGAGAAACCCAGGGTACCAAATCAGAGTGGCAGAACCCCAGGATACCATGTCAGAGTGGGAGAACCCCAGGGTACCATGTCAGAGTGGGAGAACCCCAGGATACCATGTCAGAGTGGCAGAACCCCAGGGTACCATGTCAGAGTGGGAGAACCCCAGGGTACCATGTCAGAGTGGGAGAACCCCAGGATACCATGTCAGAGTGGCAGAACCCCAGGGTACCATGTCAGAGTGGGAGAACCCCAGGGTACCATGTCAGAGTGGGAGAACCTCAGGGTCATAGTAGCAGAACCCCTGGGTACCATGTCAGAGTGACAGAACCCCAGGGTACCATGTCAGAGTGGGAGAATCCCAGGATACCATGTCAGAGTGGCTGAACCCCCAGGGTTACCATGTCAGAGTGGGAGAACCCCAGGATTACCATGTCAGAGTGGCACAACCCCAGGGTACCATGTCAGAGTGGGAGAACCCCAGGATACCATGTCAGAGTGGGAGAACCCCAGGATACCATGTCAGAGGGTGGGGAGAACCCCAGGGGTACCATGTCAGAGTGGGAGAATCCCAGGATACCAATGTCAGAGTGGCAGAACTCCTGGGTACCATGTCAGAGTGGCAGAACCCCAGGGTACCATGTCAGAGTGGCAGAACCCCAGGGTACCATGTCAGAGTGGCAAGAACCCCAAGGATACCATGTCATAGTGGCAGAACCCCAGTGGTACCATGTCAGAGTGGGCAGAACCCCAGGATACCATGTCAGAGTGGGAGAACCCCAGGGTACCAATGTCAGAGTGGCAGAACCCCTGGGTACCATGTTAGTGTGGGAGAACCCCAGGGTACCATGTCAGAGTGGGGGAAACCCCTGGGTACCATGTCCAGAGTGGCAGAACCCCTGGGTACCACGTCAGAGTGGCAGAACCCCAGGGTACCATGTCAGAGTGTCAGAACCCCCAGGGTACCATGTCAGAGTGGCAGAACCCCAGGATACCATGTCATAGTGGCAGAACCCCAGGGTGCCATGTCAGAGTGGCAGAACCCCAGGATACAATGTCAGAGTGGGAGAACCCCAGGATACCATGTCAGAGTGGCAGAACCCCAGGGTACCATGTCAGAGTGGCAGAACCCCAGGGTTACCATGTCAGAGTGGCAGAACCCCAGGGTACCATGTCAGAGTGGGAGAACCCCTGGGTACCATGTCAGAGTGGCAGAACCCCAGGGTACCATGTCAGAGTGGGAGAACCCCTGGGTACCATGTCAGAGTGGCAGAACACCCAGGGTACCATGTCAGTGTGGGCAGAACCCCAGGATACCATGTCAGAGTGGCAGAACCCCAGGGGTACCATGTCAGAGTGGCAGAACCCCAGGGTACCATGTCAGAGTGGTTGAACCCCTGGGGTACCATGTCAGAGTGGCAGAACCCCTGGGTACCACGTCAGTGTGGGAGAACCCCAGGATACCATGTCAGAGTGACAGAACCCCAGGGTACCATGTCATAAGTGGCAGAAACCCCTGGGTACCATGTCAGAGTGGCAGAACCCCAGGATACCCATGTCAGAGTGGGAGAACCCCAGGATACCATGTCAGAGTGGCACAACCCCAGGGTACCATGTCAGAGTGGGATAACCCCAGGATACCATGTCAGAGTGGGGAGAACCCCAGGAATACCATGTCAGAGTGGGGGAACCCCAGGGGTACCATGTCAGAGTGGGAGAAACCCCAGGATACCATGTCAGAGTGGCAGAACTCCTGGGTACCATGTCAGAGTGGCAGTACCCCAGGGTACCATGTCAGAGTGGCAGAACCCCAGGATACCATGTAAGAGTGGCAGAACCCCAGGGTACCATGTCAGAGTGGCAGAACCCCTGGATACCATGTCAGAGTGGAGAAACCCCAGGATACCATGTCAGAGTGGCAGAACCCCAGGGTACCATGTCAGAGTGGCAGAACCCCAGGGTACCCATGTCAGTGTGGTAGAACCCCAGGATTACCATGTCATAGTGGCAGAAACCCCAGGGTACCATGTCAGAGTGGCAGAACCCCTGGGTACCATGTCAGAGTGGGAGAACCCCAGGATACCATATCAGAGTGGCAGAAACCCCAGGATACCATGTCAGAGTGGGAGAACCCCAGGGTACCATGTCAGAGTGGCAGAACCCCAGGATACCATGTCAGAGTGGCAGAACCCCAGGATACCATGTCAGAGTGGGAGAACCCCAGGATACCATGTCAGAGTGGCAGAACCCCAGGGATCCATGTCAGAGTGGCAGTACCCCAGGGTACCATGTCAGAGTGGCAGAACCCCCAGGATACCATGTCAGAGTGGTAGAACCCCAGGGTACCATGTCAGAGTGGCAGAACCCCTGGGTACCATGTCAGTGTGGGAGAACCCCAGGGTACCATGTCAGAGGTGGCAGAATCCCAGGGTACCATGTCAGAGTGGTAGAACCCCAGGATACCATGTCATAGTGGCAGAACCCCTGGGTACCATGTCAGAGTGGCAGAACCCCAGGGTACCATGTCAGAGTGGGAGAACCCCAGCATACCATGTCAGAGTGACAGAACCCCAGGGTACCATGTCAGAGTGGGAGAACCCCCAGGATACCATATCAGAGTGGCAGAACCCCAGGATACCATGTCAGAGTGGGAGAACCCCAGGGTACCATGTCAGAGTGGCAGAACCCCAGGATACCATGTCAGAGTGGCAGAACCCCAGGATACCATGGTCCAGAGTGGGAGAACCCCAGGATACCATGTCAGAGATGGCAGAAACCCCAGGGTACCATGTCAGAGTGGCAGTACCCCAGGGTACCATGTCAGAGTGGCAGAACCCCAGATACCATGTCAGAGTGGCAGAACCCCAGGGTACCATGTCAGAGTGGCAGAAACCCCTGGGTACCATGTCAGTGTGGGGAGAACCCCAGGGTAACCATGTTCCAGAGTTGGCAGAACCCCCAGGGTACCATGTCAGAGTGGGAGAACCCCAGGATACCATGTCATAGTGGCAGAACCCCTGGGTACCATGTCAGAGTGGCAGAACCCCAGGGTACCATGTCAGAGTGGGAGAACCCCAGCATACCATGTCAGAGTGACAGAACCCCATGGTACCATGTCAGGAGTGGGAGAACCCCAGGATACCATGTCAGAGTGGGAGAAACCCCAGGATACCATGTCAGAGTGGCAGAACCCCAGGATACCATGTCAGAGTGGCAGAACCCCCAGGGTACCATGGTCAGAGTGGGGAGAACCCCTGGGTACCATTTCAGAGTGGCAGAACCCTTGGGGTACCATGTCAGAGTGGCAGAACCCCTGGGTACCATGGTCAGAGTGGCAGAACACCCAGGGTACCATGTCAGAGTGGCAGAACCCCAGGATACCATGTCAGAGGTGGGAGAACCCCCTGGGTACCATTTCAGAGTGGCAGAACCCTTGGGTACCATGTCAGAGTGGCAGAACCCCTGGGTACCATGTCAGAGTGGCAGAACCCCAGGGTACCATGTCAGTGTGGGAGAACCCCAGGATACCATGTCAGAGTGACAGAACCCCAGGGTACCATGTCAGAGTGGTTAGAACCCCAGGATACCATGTCAGAGTGACAGAACCCCAGGGTACCATGTCAGTGGTGGCAGAACCCCAGGATACCATGTCAGAGTGGCAGAACCCCCAGGGTACCATGTCAGAGTGGCAGAACCCCTGGGTACCATGTCAGAGTGGCAGAACCCCTGGGTACCATGTCAGTGTGGGAGAACCCCAGGGTAACATGTCAGAGTGACAGAACCCCAGGGTACCATTGTCAGAGTGGTAGAACCCCAGGATACCATGTCATAGTGGCAGAACCCCTTGGTACCATGTCAGAGTGGGAGAACCCCCAGGGTACCATGTCAGAGTGGCAGAACCCCAGGGTACCATGTCAGTGTGGCAGAAACCCCAGGATACCATGTCAGAGTGGCAGAACCCCAGGGTACCATGTCAGAGTGGCAGAAACCCCAGGGTACCATGTCAGAGTGGCAGAACCCCAGGGTACCATGTCAGAGTGGTTGAACCCCTGGGTACCATGTCAGAGTGGCAGAACCCCTGGGTACCACGTCAGTGTGGGAGAACCCCAGGATACCATGTCAGAGTGACAGAACCCCAGGGTACCATGTCCATAGTGGCAGAACCCCAGGGTACCATGTCAGAGTGGGAGAACCCCAGGATACCATGTCAGAGTGGGAGAACCCCAGGATACCATGTCAGAGTGGGGGAACCCCAGGGTACCATGTCAGAGTGGAGAACCCCAGGATACCATTTCAGAGTGGCAGAACCCTTGGGTACCATGTCAGAGTGGCAGATAACCCCCCCCCCTGGGTACCATGTCAGAGTGGCAGAACCCCCAGGGTACCATGTCAGAGTGGCAGAAACCCCAGGATACCATGTCAGAGTGGGAGAACCCCTGGGTACCATTTCAGAGTGGCCAGAACCCTTGGGTACCATGTCAGAGGTGGCAGAACCCCTGGGTACCATGTCAGAGTGGCAGAACCCCAGGGTACCATGTCAGAGTGGCAGAACCCCAGGATACCATGTCAGAGTGGCAGAAAACCCCAGGATACCATGTCAGAGTGGGAGAACCCCAGGATACCATGTCAGAGTTGCAGAACCCCAGGGTACCATGTCAGAGTGGCAGAACCCCAGGATACCATGTCAGAGTGGCAGAACCCCAGGATACCATGTCAGAGTGGGAGAAACCCCAGGGTACCATGTCAGAGTGGCAGAACCCCAGGATACCATGTCAGAGTGGGAGAACCCCAGGGTACCATGTCAGAGTGGGAGAACCCCTGGGTACCATTTCAGAGTGGCAGAACCCTTGGGTACCATGTCAGAGTGGCAGAACCCCTGGGTACCATGTCAAGAGTGGCAGAAACCCCAGGGTACCATGTCAGAGTGGCAGAACCCCAGGATACCATGTCAGAGTGGCAGAACCCCAGGATACCATGTCAGAGTGGGAGAACCCCAGGATACCATGTCAGAGTTGCAGAACCCCAGGGTACCATGTCAGAGTGGCAGAACCCCAGGATACCATGTTCAGAGTGGCAGAACCCCAGGATACCATGTCAGAATGGGAGAACCCCAGGGTACCATGTCAGAGTGGCAGAACCCCAGGATACCATGTCAGAGTGGGAGAACCCCAGGGTTACCATGTCAGAGCGGCAAGAACCCCTGGGTACCTTGTCAGAGTGGCAGAACCCCTGGGTACCATGTCAGAGTGGGAGAACCCCAGGGTACCATGTCAGAGTGGCAGAACCCCAGGGTACCATGTCAGAGTGGTAGAACCCCAGGATACCATGTCACAGTGGCAGAACCCCAGGGTACCATGTCAGAGTGGCAGAACCCCAGGATACCATGTCAGAGTGGGAGAATCCCAGGATACCATATCAGAGTGGCAGAACCCCAGGATACCATGTCAGAGTGGGAGAACCCCAGGGTATTATGTCAGAGTGGCAGAACCCCAGGATACCATGTCAGGGGTGGCAGAACCCCAGGATTACCATGCCATAGTGGCAGAACCCCTGGGTACCATGTCAGAGTGGGAGAACCCCTGGGTACCATGACAGAGTTGCAAAACCCCTGGGTACCATGTCAGAGTGGCAGAATCCCAGGGTACCATGTCAGAGTGGGAGAACCCCAGGGTACCATGTCAGAGTGGCAGAACCCCAGGGTACCATGTCAGAGTGGGAGAACCCCAGGGTTACCATGTCAGAGTGGCAGAACCCCAGGGTACCATGTCATAGTGGGAGAACCCCAGGATACCATGTCATAGTGGCAGAACCCCAGGATACCATGTCAGAGTGGCAGAACCCCAGGGTACCATGTCAGAGTGGCAGAACCCCAGGGTACCATGTCAGAGTGGGAGAACCCCTGGGTACAATGTCAGAGTGACAGAACCCCTGGGTACCATGTCAGTGTGGGAGAACCCCAGGGTACCATGTCAGAGTGGCAGAACCCAGGGTACCATGTCAGAGTGGTAGAACCCCCAGGATACCATGTCATAGTGGCAGAACCCCTGGGTACCATGTCCAGAGTGACAGAACCCCAGGGTACCATGTCAGAGTGGGAGAACCCCAGGATACCATGTCAGAGTGGCAGAACCCCAGGGTACCATGTCAGAGTGGGAGAACCCCAGGATACCATGTCAGAGTGGCAGAACCCCAGGGTACCATGTAAGAGTGGGGGAACCCCTGGGTACCATGTCAGAGTGGCAGAACCCCTGGGTACCACGTCAGAGTGGCAGAACCCCAGGGTACCATGTCAGAGTGGCAGAACCTCAGGGTACCATGTCAGAGTGGCAGAACCCCAGGATACCATGTCATAGTGGCAGAACCCCAGGGGTACCATGTCAGAGTGGCAGAACCCCAGGATACCATGTCAGAGTGGGAGAACCCCAGGATACCATGTCAGAGTGGCAGAACCCCAGGGTACCATGTCAGAGTGGCAGAACCCCAGGGTACCATGTCAGAGTGGCAGAACCCCAGGGTACCATGTCAGAGTGGGAGAACCCCTGGGTACCATGTCAGAGTGGCAGAACCCCTGGGGTACCATGTCAGTGTGGAGAACCCCAGGATACCATGTCAGAGTGACAGAACCCCAGGGTACCATGTCAGAGTGGTAGATCCCCAGGATACCATGTCATAGTGGCAGAACCCCAGGGTACCATGTCAGAGTGGCAGAACCCCAGGGTACCATGTCATAGTGGGAGAACCCCAGGATACCATGTCAGAGTGTCAGAACCCCAGGGTACCATGTCAGTGTGGCAGAACCCCCAGGATATCATGTCAGAGTGGCAGAACCCCAGGGTACCATGTCAGAGTGGCAGAACCCCAGGGTACCATGTCAGAGTGGGAGAACCCCTGGGTACCATGTCAGTGTGGGAGAACCCCAGGGTACCATGTCAGAGTGGCAGAACCCCAGGGTACCATGTCAGAGTGGTAGAACCCCAGGATACCATGTCATAGTAGCAGAACCCCTGGGTACCATGTCAGAGTGACAGAACCCCAGGGTACCATGTCAGAGTGGGAGAATCCCAGGATACCATGTCAGAGTGGCTGAACCCCAGGGTACCATGTCAGAGTGGGAGAACCCCAGGATACCATGTCAGAGTGGCACAACCCCAGGGTACCATGTCAGAGTGGGAGAACCCCCAGGATACCATGTCAGAGTGGGAGAACCCCAGGATACCATGTCAGAGTGGGGGAACCCCAGGGTACCATGTCAGAGTGGGAGAATCCCAGGATACCATGTCAGAGTGGCAGAACTCCTGGGTACCATGTCAGAGTGGCAAGAACCCCCAGGGTACCATGTCAGAGTGGCAGAACCCCAGGGTACCATGTCAGAGTGGCAGAACCCCAGGATACCATGTCATAGTGGCAGAACCCCAGGGTACCATGTCAGAGTGGCAGAACCCCAGGATACCATGTCAGAGTGGGAGAACCCCAGGGTACCATGTCAGAGTGGCAGAACCCCTGGGTACCATGTTAGTGTGGGAGAACCCCAGGGTACCATGTCAGAGTGGGGGAACCCCCTGGGTACCATGTCAGAGTGGCAGAACCCCTGGGTACCACGTCAGAGTGGCAGAACCCCAGGGTACCATGTCAGAGTGGCAGAACCCCAGGGTACCATGTCAGAGTGGCAGAACCCCAGGATACCATGTCATAGTGGCAGAAACCCCAGGGTGCCATGTCAGAGTGGCAGAACCCCAGGATACCATGTCAGAGTGGGAGAACCCCAGGATACCATGTCAGAGTGGCAGAACCCCAGGGTACCATGTCGTCAGAGTGGCAGAACCCCAGGGTACCATGTCAGAGTGGCAGAACCCCAGGGTACCATGTCAGAGTGGGAGAACCCCTGGGTACCATGTCAGAGTGGCAGAACCCCTGGGTACCATGTCAGTGTGGGAGAACCCCAGGATACCATGTCAGAGTGACAGAACCCCAGGGTACCATGTCAGAGTGGTAGATCCCCAGGATACCATGTCATAGTGGCAGAACCCCAGGGTACCATGTCAGAGTGGCAGAACCCCAGGGTACCATGTCATAGTGGGAGAACCCCAGGATACCATGTCAGAGTGTCAGAACCCCAGGGTACCATGTCAGTGTGGCAGAACCCCAGGATATCATGTCAGAGTGGCAGAACCCCAGGGTACCATGTCAGAGTGGCAGAACCCCAGGGTACCATGTCAGAGTGGGAGAACCCCTGGGTACCATGTCAGTGTGGGAGAACCCCAGGGTACTATGTCAGAGTGGCAGAACCCCAGGGTACCATGTCAGAGTGGTAGAACCCAGGATACCATGTCATAGTAGCAGAACCCCTGGGTACCATGTCAGAGTGACAGAACCCCAGGGTACCATGTCAGAGTGGGAGAATCCCAGGATACCATGTCAGAGTGGCAGAACCCCAGGGTACCATGTCAGAGTGGGAGAACCCCAGGATACCATGTCAGAGTGGCACAACCCCAGGGTACCATGTCAGAGTGGGAGAACCCCAGGATACCATGTCAGAGTGGGAAAACCCCAGGATACCATGTCAGAGTGGGGGAACCCCAGGGTACCATGTCAGAGTGGGAGAATCCCAGGATACCATGTCAGAGTGGCAGAACTCCTGGGTACCATGTCAGAGTGGCAGAACCCCAGGGTACCATGTCAGAGTGGCAGAACCCCAGGGTACCATGTCAGAGTGGCAGAACCCCAGGATACCATGTCATAGTGGCAGAACCCCAGGGTACCATGTCAGAGTGGCAGAACCCCAGGATACCATGTCAGAGTGGGAGAACCCCAGGGTACCATGTCAGAGTGGCAGAACCCCTGGGTACCATGTTAGTGTGGGAGAACCCCAGGGTACCATGTCAGAGTGGCAGAACCCCAGGGTTCCATGTCAGAGTGGTAGAACCCCAGGATACCATGTCATAGTGGCAGAACCCCTGGGTACCATGTCAGAGTGGCAGAACCCCAGGGTACCATGTCAGAGTGGGAGAACCCCATGATACCATGTCAGAGTGGGAGAACCCCAGGGTACCATGTCAGAGTGGCAGAACCCCGGGGTACCATGTCAGAGTGGTAGAACCCCAGGATACCATGTCAGAGTGGCAGAACCCCAGGATACCATGTCAGAGTGGCAGAACCCCAGGATACCATGTCAGAGTGGCAGAACCCCAGGGTACCATGTCAGAGTGGCAGAACCCCAGGATACCATGTCAGAGTGGCAGAACACCTGGGTACCATGTCAGAGTGGGAGAACCCCAGGGTACCATGTCAGAGTGGCAGAACCCCCAGGGTACCATGTCAGAGTGGTAGAACCCCAGGATACCATGTCATAGTGGCAGAACCCCAGGGTACCATGTCAGAGTGGCAGAACCCCAGGATACCATGTCAGAGTGGGAGAACCCCAGGATACCATATCAGAGTGGCAGAACCCCAGGATACCATGTCAGAGTGGGAGAACCCCAGGATACCATGTCAGAGTGGCAGAACCCCAGGATACCATTTCAGGGTGGCAGAACCCCAGGATACCATGTCAGAGTGGCAGAACCCCTGGGTACCATGTCAGAGTGGGAGAACCCCAGGGTACCATGTCAGAGTGGCAGAACCCCAGGGTACCATGTCAGAGTGGGAGAACCCCAGGATACCATGTCAGAGTGGCAGAACCCCAGGGTACCATGTCAGAGTGGCAGAACCCCAGGATACCATGTAAGAGTGGGAGAACCCCAGGATACCATATCAGAGTGGCAGAACCCCAGGATACCATGTCAGAGTGGGAGAACCCCAGGGTACCATGTCAGAGTGGGAGAACCCCAGGGTACCATGTAAGAGTGGCAGAACTCCTGGGTACCATGTCAGAGTGGGAGAACCCCAGGATACCATGTAAGAGTGGGAGAACCCCAGGGTACCATGTCAGAGTGGCAGAACTCCTGGGTACCATGTCAGAGTGGCAGAACCCCAGGATACCATGTAAGAGTGGGAGAACCCCAGGATACCATATCAGAGTGGCAGAACCCCAGGATACCATGTCCGAGTGGGAGAACCCCAGGGTACCATGTCAGAGTGGCAGAACCCCAGGGTACCATGTCATAGTGGGAGAACCCCAGGATACCATGTCAGAGTGTCAGAACCCCAGGTTACCATGTCAGTGTGGCAGAACCCCAGGATATCATGTCAGAGTGGCAGAACCCCAGGGTACCATGTCAGAGTGGCAGAACCCCAGGGTACCATGTCAGAGTGGGAGAACCCCTGGGTACCATGTCAGTGTGGGAGAACCCCAGGGTACCATGTCAGAGTGGCAGAACCCCAGGGTACCATGTCAGAGTGGTAGAACCCCAGGATACCATGTCATAGTAGCAGAACCCCTGGGTACCATGTCAGAGTGACAGAACCCCAGGGTACCATGTCAGAGTGGGAGAATCCCAGGATACCATGTCAGAGTGGCAGAACCCCAGGGTACCATGTCAGAGTGGGAGAACCCCAGGATACCATGTCAGAGTGGTACAACCCCAGGGTACCATGTCAGAGTGGGAGAACCCCAGGATACCATGTCAGAGTGGGAGAACCCCAGGATACCATGTCAGAGTGGGGGAACCCCAGGGTACCATGTCAGAGTGGGAGAACCCCAGGATACCATGTCAGAGTGGCAGAACCCCTGGGTACCATGTCAGAGTGGCAGAACCCCAGGGTAACATGTCAGAGTGGCAGAACCCCAGGGTACCATGTCAGAGTGGCAGAACCCCAGGATACCATGTCAGAGTGGGAGAACCCCAGGGTACCATGTCAGAGTGGCAGAACCCCAGGGTACCATGTCAGAGTGGTAGAACCCCAGAATACCATGTCATAGTGGCAGAACCCCTGGGTACCATGTCAGAGTGGCAGAACCCCAGGGTACCATGTCAGAGTGGGAGAACCCCAGGATACCATGTCAGAGTGGGAGAACCCCAGGGTACCATGTCAGAGTGGCAGAACCCCGGGGTACCATGTCAGAGTGGTAGAACCCCAGGATACCATGTCAGAGTGGCAGAACCCCAGGATACCATGTCAGAGTGGCAGAACCCCAGGATACCATGTCAGAGTGGCAGAACCCCAGGGTACCATGTCAGAGTGGCAGAACCCCAGGATACCATGTCAGAGTGGCAGAACCCCAGGATACCATGTCAGAGTGGCAGAACCCCAGGGTACCATGTCAGAGTGGCAGAACCCCAGGATACCATGTCAGAGGGGCAGAACCCCAGGATACCATGTCAGAGTGGCAGAACCCCAGGGTACCATGTCAGAGTGGCAGAACCCCAGGATACCATGTCAGAGTGGCAGAACCCCAGGGTACCATGTCAGAGTGGCAGAACCCCAGGATACCATGTCAGAGTGGTAGAACCCCAGGATACCATGTCATAGTGGCAGAACCCCAGGGTACCATGTCAGAGTGGGAGAACCCCAGGATACCATGTCAGAGTGGGAGAACCCCAGGATACCATATCAGAGTGGCAGAACCCCAGGATACCATGTCAGAGTGGGAGAACCCCAGGATACCATGTCAGAGTGGCAGAACCCCTGGGTACCATGTCAGAGTGGGAGAACCCCAGGGTACCATGTCAGAGTGGCAGAACCCCAGGGTACCATGTCAGAGTGGCAGAACCCCAGGATACCATGTCAGAGTGGCAGAACCCCAGGGTACCATGTCAGAGTGGCAGAACCCCAGGATACCATGTAAGAGTGGGAGAACCCCAGGATACCATATCAGAGTGGCAGAACCCCAGGGTACCATGTCAGAGTGGGAGAACCCCAGGATACCATGTCAGAGTGGCAGAACCCTAGGGTACCATGTCAGAGTGGGAGAACCCCAGGATACCATGTAAGAGTGGGAGAACCCCAGGGTACCATGTCAGAGTGGGAGAACTCCTGGGTACCATGTCAGAGTGGCAGAACCCCAGGATACCATGTAAGAGTGGGAGAACCCCAGGGTACCATATCAGAGTGGCAGAACCCCAGGATACCATGTCAGAGTGGGAGAACCCCAGGGTGCCATGTCAGAGTGGCAGAACCCCAGGGTACCATGTCAGAGTGGCAGAACCCCAGGGTACCATGTCAGAGTGGCAGAACCCCAGGGTACCATGTCAGTTTATACTTTCTGCTGCACTCTGTATTTGTTCTATGGGAATATTTCCGTTGTTAGATTCCGTGAGAAATAAGCGTCGATTCCGCTAGTGTAATTCTGTAGTGTGAACGGGCCCATAAATTTCCCTCAGGAGCTTGTTACCTCCTGTGAGTAAAGAAATGATGTCATTAATATATGATGTAATAGATGAAGTAATAGTTATAACAAATAAAATAGATGATGATGGAATAATTCATTAAATATTAAATAATTAAATGTAATTAAAGGGGTCATTCCAAGATTACAAAAAGATTTTTATTCTAAGAAACAGCGCCACCCCTGTCCTCAGGCTGTGTGTGGTATTCCAACTTTGCTCTATTCACTTCAGTATAACATAGCTGCAATACCACACTCAAACTGAGGACAGAGGGGGCGCTGTTTTTGGAAGAAAAGTAGCTTTGTATCCTGGATCACCACTGTAATAGACAAATGATGTCATCAATAATCATGGTGGAGACCAGACCAATTTATTAAGGGACTCATTTTATTAACGAGGATAATTTTTAATTACAGAATCCGCGCGGTGACACGACAGCGAGCGGTAATTTACGTGCAGGAAATAAACCCAATATGTATCATAAAGTAATTGGAATGGACGATATTTATCCAGATGGAGATTGTGATTAATTGGCGCCATAAAGAAATGATCATCGCGCTGATGTTTATGTCATGTGACCTGCGCCGGAGTCGTGGAGCGAAGGCGTTACATTAAAGCTGCGGCCAGAAAAAAAGTAAACGACCCCCGAACAATGCAGAGAACCCGATGCTGGGTCATATATATATAATGCTGGACCGCCATGAAAACCGCCATTATTGTGGATCCACCAATACAACTCCTCTGGTTTATATGGCGCCAACATATTCTGCAGCGCTGTACAGAGATTGTCATCACTCAGATCAGCTCCTGTCCATTAGGGCTCAATCTAGATTCACAAATAACCTAAATGTAGGAGGAAACCCAAATAAACACAGGGAGAACATACAAACTCCTTCAAATAAACACAGAGATAACATACAAACTCCTTCAAATAAACACAGGGAGAACATACAAACTCCTTCAAATAAACACAGAGATAACATACAAACTCCTTCAAATAAACACAGGGAGAACATACAAACTCCTTCAAATAAACACAGGGAGAACATACAAACACCTTGAAGAACATGTGGGATTTAAAAAAAATGGAGAGAACATACAAACTCTTGCAGATGTTGTGCTGCTGCGGAATTTGAAACACATGGAGACATTGTGCTGCTATGGGGAGAACATACACATGTTGTACTGTTGTGGGATTTTAAATACAGGGAGAACATACAAACCCTTGCAGATGTTGTGGCCTTTAAATTGAGGAGAAGATACAGATTCCTTGGAGATGTTGTGTTCTTGTTCTTGGATTTAAAAAGTGCAGACAACATACAGACTCCTTGTGGTTGTGGGATTAGAAATACAGGGATAACATAGAGACTCCTTGCCGCTGTTGGACTGTTGTGGAATTAGAATCACAGGTAGAATATACAGACTCTTTGTAGATGTTGTGCTCTTGTGGGATTAGAAACACAGGGAGAACATACAGACTCCTTGTGGTTGTGGGATTAGAAATACAGGGATAACATAGAGACTCCTTGCCGTTGTTGGACTGTTGTGGAATTAGAAACACAGGTAGAATATACAGACTCTTTGTAGATGTTGTGCTCTTGTGGGATTAGAAACACAGGGAGAACATACAGACTCCTTGTGGTTGTGGGATTAGAAATACAGCGAGAACATAGAGACTCCTTGCCGCTGTTGGACTGTTGTGGGATTAGAAACACAGGGAGAACATAGAGACTCCTTGCCGCTGTTGGACTGTTGTGGGATTTGAAACACAGGGAGAACATACAGACTCTTTGTAGATGTTGGGCTTTTATATGATTTAAAACACAGGCAGAACATACAAACTCCTTGTAAATGTTGTCCTTGGTGGGATTTGAACCTCGGAATGCAGCGCAGCAACACAACAGCACTGACCACTGAGCTACTATCCCAGAAAGAGGGAAAAGAAGCCACAATAAGAATGTTGCTGCCAGACACCTGAGAACGTCCTCGCCATGACCTCCGCATCCTGTCCGTTTCAAGGTAAGTATCTCTAGCCTATGGGACAATAAAAAGGGGTTAATAGAAATTCTCCTTAGAGCAACATACAGACACAGGACAAAAACGCGTTAGCGTTTTTGTCCTGTGTCTGTATGTTGCTCAAAGGAGAATTTTAATAAAGAACTGCAATTGAGGATGCTTGACGCATTTCGTATCGTATCCTCATCACAGTATTTGTCGTTTGAATAAAAAATCCCGGTTTTATTGCACCATAAGCTGCAGCTACTTTCCTGGATACCTACTTTCTTATACTAGCGTCAGTTGGGGATGCTCAACGCATTTTGTATCGTATCCTCATCACCGTATTCATAGACTATTTTGCTGTTAAGAGAATTTCAATAAAGAATCTTGGTTTAATTGCACCATAAGCTGCAGCTACTTTCCTGGATACATACTTTATTATTTGAGCTGAAATTGGGGAGGCTCGACACATTTCGTTTCGTATCCTCATCACCGTATTCTTAGACTATTTTACCATTACATGAATTTCAATAAAGAATCCCAGTTTTATTGCACCATGAGCAGCTACTTTCCTGGATATATACTTTTTTTTATACTAGTGGCAATTGGGGATGCTTGACACATTTCATATCATATCCTCATCACCGTATTCGTTGACTTTTTTTCCATTACTGGCATTTTAATACAGAATCCCGGTTTTATTGCACCATAAGCTAGAGCTTCTTTCCTAGATACATACTTTATTATATGAGCTGCTATTGGGGAGGCTTGACGCATTTCGTATGGAATCTTCATCACCGTATTCGTCGACTTTTTTACCGTTAAAAGAATTTCAATAAAGAATCCCGGTTATATAGCACCATAAGCTGGAGCTACTTTCTCGAATTCGTACTTTATTATATGAGCTGCAATTGGGGATGCTTGACAGATTTTGTATCATATCCTCATCACCGTATTCGTAGACTATTTTGCTGTACAGAAGCCCGGAAAAGCTGAGTGATGGCCGCTGCCATCTTTTTCTCAATTCAATTGAACACCACTAAATTGTAGTTCCGATGAAAACTTTACATTTTACTTATTGAGCCATAAATTGTTCCGGTAGCAAAATTCGCAGTGACTAAAGCGCGAGGGGCGGGTGCAGCAGGTGCCTTCCGACAGTGTCAATAATTACCGTTCTGCGCCTATTATTTGGCAGAAGAGGTTTAATACAAACCGCAGGATTATTATGTATCAAAAAAAAATTCTAACATTGTAATAAATTGTGGCGACTTCTCCCCGTGGCCATTGAAAATCAGCGCGGTCACCGAGCGAAAAAATGAAGTCTAATTAGTTAATTTAATGTTTGAAGTATAATTGGCGCCTGATGCGGGGACTTCAATGGCGGTTAATCAGAAGAGTATTGAAACAATCCAACGGAGGAGCCATCAGGTGCGGAAACCCACACAAAGTATATAGAGAAGTGGCGCTCCTGCCGCTGCATTATTTGCCGCCGTCGCGCTGTGCGACACTTTTGTTGCATCTCTGGATTCTGGGGAAAGTCGACTGAGCAAAAGACCAGCGAGTGCGGGGGGAGAGCGGTGAGGAGGTTCCTTGTGATATACGGAACATATAATTACGTTTATTGAGCAGAACAAGGCGTAACGTAAAAATCGGAGCCAAAGCGAATTAATAGAAGAACACTCAGCGTAATCTGCGAGGTTTAATGGACGGCCCGCGAATCGCCGCTCCCCACACGTCTGCCAAGAAATCTCCGACTATTCATGTTTGTTTAAGTTTCCAGAAGTTTCCCTCCTGTAATGATGGGCGGAGGGGACAGAGGAGACGCCATTAATACCTTATTACGGAACAACTAGTAATTCAAGAACTCGATGACCTCAACGTGACGGGTCTGCGGGGGCCGGAGATCTACGGCGAGCGCGTTACATCATGGCGCACGGTTATTATATCTGAGGGAAGTGTTTGTTATTACTTATATATTACTTATACTTATATAAACCTTTAATCTCTAAAAGGACTAAAATAGATACAAAACAGACCGCGCAAAACTGCAAATAAAAAGGACGACCCCCACCGAACACCCATAGTCAGGGCAGATCTGCTATAGATATGAGGGGTAAGGGGAGGGCAGCGGGACATGTGAAAGACCACCTGGGACCATGGGACATGTGAAAGACCACCTGGGACCATGGGACATGTGACAGACCACCTGGACAGAGGGACATGTGACAGACAATCTGGACAGAGGAATATGTGACAGACCTCCTGGACAGAGGGACATGTGACAGACCACCTGGACAGAGGGACATGTGACAGACAATCTGGACAGAGGGACATGTGACAGACCACCTGGGACCATGGGACATGTGACAGACCACCTGGACAGAGGGACATGTGACAGACCACCTGGACAGAGGGACATGTGACAGACAATCTGGACAGAGGGACATGTGACAGACCACCTGGGACCATGGGACATGTGACATACCACCTGGACAGAGGGAAATGTGACAGACAATCTGGACAGAGGGACATGTGACAGACCACCTGGGACCATGGGACATGTGACAGACCACCTGGACAGAGGGACATGTGACAGACCACCTGGACAGAGGAACATGTGACAGACCACCTGGACAGAGGAATATGTGACAGACCTCCTGGACAGAGGGACATGTGACAGACCACCTGGACAGAGGGACATGTGACAGACCACCTGGACAGAGAGACATGTGACAGACCACCTGGACAGAGGGACATGTGACAGACCACCTGGGACCATGGGACATGTGACAGACCACCTGGACAGAGGGACATGTGACAGACCTCCAGGACAGAGGGACATGTGACAGACCACCTGGACCGAGGGACATGTGACAGACCACCTGGACAGAGGGACATGTGACAGACCTCCTATGACCATGGGCCATGTGACAGACCTCCTGGACAGAGGGACATGTGACAGACCACCTGGACAGAGGGACATGTGACAGACCACCTGGACAGAGGAATATGTGACAGACCTCCTGGACAGAGGGACATGTGACAGACCACCTGGACAGAGGGACATGTGAAAAACCATCTGGACAGATGGACATGTGACAGACCACCTGGACAGAGAGACATGTGACAGACCACCTGGACAGAGGGACATGTGACAAACCACCTGGACAGAGGGACATGTAATAGACCTCCTGGACAGAGGGACATGTGACAGACCTCCTGGACAGAGGGACATGTGACAGACCTCCTGGACAGAGGGACATGTGACAGACCTCCTGGACAGAGGGACATGTGACAGACCTCCTGGACAGAGGGACATGTGACAGGCCTCCTAAAAAGAGGAACATGTGACAGACCACCTGGACAGTGGGACATGTGACAGACCTCCTTGGACCATGGGACATGTGACACACCTCCTAGGACCATGGGACATGTGACAGACCACCGGGATAGAGGGACATGTGACAGACCTCCTAGGACCATGGGACATGTGACAGACCTCGTAGGACCATGGGACATGTGACAGACCACCTGGACAGAGGGACATGTGACAGACCTCCTGGACAGAGGGACATGTGACAGACCACCTGGACAGAGGGACATGTGGCAGACCACCTGGATAGTGGGACATGTGACAGACCTCCTGGACAGAGGGACATGTGACAGACCACCTGGATAGTGGGACATGTGACAGACAACCTGGACAGAGGGACATGTGACAGACCACCTGGACAGAGGGAAATGTGACAGACCTCCTGGACAGAGGTACATGTGACAGACCACCTGGACAGAGGGACATGTGACAGACCACCTAGGAACATGGGACATGTGACAGACCTCCTGGACAGAGGGACTTGTGACAGATCTCCTGGACAGAGGGACATGTGACAAACCACCTGGATAGTGGGAGATGTGACAGACCTCCTGGACAGAGGGCCATGTGACAGACCTCCAGGACAGTGGGACATGTGACAGACCACCTAGGAACATGGGACATGTGACAGACCTCCTGGACAGAGGGACATGTGACAGACCTCCTGGACAGAGGGACATGTGACAGGCCTCCTAAACAGAGGGACATGTGACAGACCACCTGGACAGTGGGACATGTGACAGACCTCCTTGGACCATGGGACATGTGACACACCTCCTAGGACCATGGGACATGTGACAGACCACCGGGATAGAGGGACATGTGACAGACCTCCTAGGACCATGGGACATGTGACAGACCTCGTAGGACCATGGGACATGTGACAGACCACCTGGACAGAGGGACATGTGACAGACCTCCTGGACAGAGGGACATGTGACAGACCACCTGGACAGAGGGACATGTGGCAGACCACCTGGATAGTGGGAC
This sequence comes from Hyla sarda, assembly GCF_029499605.1. Taxonomy (NCBI): domain Eukaryota; kingdom Metazoa; phylum Chordata; class Amphibia; order Anura; family Hylidae; genus Hyla; species Hyla sarda. Next base: position 951,968 of record NW_026610372.1, on the reverse strand, counting down.
ATGTGACAGACCTCCTGGACAGAGGGACATGTGACAGACCACCTGGATAGTGGGACATGTGACAGACAACCTGGACAGAGGGACATGTGACAGACCACCTGGACAGAGGGAAATGTGACAGACCTCCTGGACAGAGGTACATGTGACAGACCACCTGGACAGAGGGACATGTGACAGACCACCTAGGAACATGGGACATGTGACAGACCTCCTGGACAGAGGGACTTGTGACAGATCTCCTGGACAGAGGGACATGTGACAAACCACCTGGATAGTGGGAGATGTGACAGACCTCCTGGACAGAGGGCCATGTGACAGACCTCCAGGACAGTGGGACATGTGACAGACCACCTAGGAACATGGGACATGTGACAGACCTCCTGGACAGAGGGACTTGTGACAGATCTCCTGGACAGAGGGACATGTGACAGACCACCTGGACAGAGGGACATGTGACAGACCACCTGGATAGTGGGACTTGTGACAGACCTCCTAGGAACATGGGACATGTGACAGACCACCTGGACAGAGGGACATTTGACAGACCTCCTGGAAAGTGGGACATGTGACAGACCTCCTGGACAGAGGGACATGTGACAGACCACCTGGACAGAGGGACATGTGAAAAACCATCTGGACAGAGGGACATGTGACAGACCACCTGGACAGAGGGACATGTGACAGACCACCTGGACAGAGGGACATGTGACAGACCTCCTGGACAGAGGGACATGTGACAGACCTCCTGGACAGAGGGACATGTGACAGACCACCTGGACAGAGGGACATGTGACAGACCACCTGGACAGAGGGACATGTGACAGACCTCCTAGACAGAGGGACATGTGACAGACCACCTGGACAGTGGGACATGTGACAGACCTCCCGGACAGTGGGACATGTGACACACCTCCTAGGACCATGGGACATGTGACAGACCACCTGGATAGAGGGACATGTGACAGACCTCCTAGGACCATGGGACATGTGACAGACCTCCTAGGACCATGGGACATGTGACAGACCACCTGGACAGAGGGACATGTGACAGACCTCTTGGACAGAGGGACATGTGACAGACCTCCTGGACAGCAGGACATGTGACAGACCACCTGGACAGAGTGACATGTGACAGACCACCTGGACAGAGGGACATGTGACAGACCTCCTGGACAGAGGGACATGTGACAGACCTCCTGGACAGAGGAACATGTGACAGACCACCTGGACAGAGGGACATGTGACAGATCACCTGGACAGAGGGATATGTGACAGACCACCTGGACAGAGGGACATGTGACAGACCTCCTGGACAGAGGGACATGTGACAGACCTCCTGGACAGAGGGACATGTGACAGACCACCTGGTCAGAGGGACATGTGACAGACCACCTGGACAGAGGGGCATGTGACAGACCACCTAGACAGAGGGACATGTGACAGACCTCCTGGACAGAGGGACAAGTGACAGACCACCTGGACAGAGGGACATGTGACAGACCACCTGGACAGAGGGACATGTGACAGACCACCTGGTCAGAGGGACATGTGACAGACCACCTGGACAGAGCGGCATGTGACAGACCACCTAGACAGAGGGGCATGTGACAGACCTCCTAGGAACATGGGGCATGTGACAGACCTCCTAGGAACATGGGACATGTGACAGACCACCTGGACAGAGGGGCATGTGACAGGTGGTCTGTCACATGTCCCACTGTCCAGGTGGACTGTCACATGTCCCACTGTCCAGGTGGTCTGTCACATGTCCCTCTGTCCAGGAGGTCTGTCACATGTCCCACTGTCCACTGTCACTCCTCCACATCTCCTCCTCATCGTCTCCTCATCTCCTCCTCATCTCCTCCTCCTTATCGTCTCCTCATCTCCTCCTCCTCATCGTCTCCTCATCTCCTCCTCATCTCTTCATCTCCTCCTCATCGTCTCCTCATCACCTCCTTATCTCCTCATCTCCTCCTCATCCTCTCCTCATCTCCTCCTCCTCATCTCCTCCTCATCATTTCCTCATCTTTTCCTCCTCATCGCCTCCTCATCGTCTCGTCATTTCCTCCTCATTGTCTCCTCATCTCCTCCTCCTTTCCTCCTCATCTCCTCTTCATTAACCCCTCATCTCCTCCTCATCTCCTCTTCATCTCCTCCTCATCACCTCCTCCTCACTTCCTCATCACCTCCTTTGCACCTCCTCATCGCCTCCTTCACACCTCCTCATCGCCTCCTCCACACCTCCTCATCGCCTTCTTCACACCTCCTCATCGCCTCCTCCACACCTCCTCATCGCCTCCTCCACACCTCTTCATCGCCTTCCCGTTGCCTAATCTACACCTCCTCATCGCCTCCTTCACACCTCCTCATCGCCTCCTCCACACCTCTTCATCGCCTTCCCGTTGCCTCATCTACACCTCCTCATCGCCTCCTTCACACCTCCTCATCGCCTTCCCGTTGCCTCATCTACACCTCCTCATCGCCTCCTTCACACCTCCTCATCGCCTCCTCCACACCTCTTCATCGCCTTCCCGTTGCCTCATCTACACCTCCTCATCGCCTCCTTCACACCTCCTCATCGCCTCCTTCACACCTCCTCCGCACTTGCTCATCGCCTCCTCTGCACCTCCTCATCGCCTCCTCCACACCTCCTCATCGCTTCCTCCATGACTCCTCATCGCCTCCTCCGCACTTGCTCATCGCCTCCTCTGCACCTCCTCATCTCCTCCTACGCATCTCCTCTTCATCTCCTCCTCATCGTCTCCTCCGCGCCTTCGCATCGCCTCCTCTGCACCTCCTTATCGCCTCCTCTGCACCTCCTCATCACCTACTCTGCATCTCCTCTTCATCGCCTCCTCATTGTCTCCTCATCTCCTCCTTATCGCCTCTTCATCGCCTCCTCTGCAGCTCCTCATCGCCTCCTCATTGCCTCCTCTGCACCTCCTCATCGCCTCCTCTGCACCTCCTCATCGCCCCCTCTGCACCTCCTCATTGCCTCCTCCTCATCTCCTCTTCATCTCCTCCTCATCGTCTCCTCTGCACCTCCTCATCGCCTCCTCTGCACCTCCTCATCGCCTCCTCTGCACCTCCTCATTGCCTCCTCTGCACCTCCTCATTGCCTCCTCTGCACCTCCTCATTGCCTCCTCTGCACCTCCTCATTGCCTCCTCCGCACCTCCTCTGCACCTCCTCATCACCTCCTCATCGCCTCCTCATCGCCTCCTCTGCACCTCCTCATCGCCTCCTCTGCACCTTCTCTTTGCCTCCTCTGCACCTCCTCATCGCCTCCTCTGCACCTTCTCTTTGCCTCCTCTGCACCTCCTCATTGCCTCCTCCACACCTCCTCTGCACCTCCTCATCACCTCCTCCGCGGCTGTAATCTTCTCCTGAGATGACAACAAAGCTCCTCATTGTATCAGGACTGAGCTCATGACATCCAGGAGATTGAGCATCCTCCATGTGCCAAGGAAAAGAATCGGCGGTGGGCGCAGTGAGGTCAGTGTCGTGGTGTGCCAGGGTCTGCGCGTGACACCTCCACTCATTACACAATGGCGGCTGCCAAGACACTTGTCCTCCCGCAGGGGGCCTTGTACTACTGGGGGGCCCGACCACTGCCAACTCCTGAGATCATGTGCCCAGGGCGGCCATTATAGATTCCCCAGACCCAACAAAGTGAAACACGCGACTTGTGTTGTTATTACCGGGAGGAGAGCAGAGAAAACCGAGGAGGAAAATGATAAGAGCTGCGAGACAAGAACACTGAGGAAATGTCATCACCGAGCCACTGCGACTACAGAATCACTGTAAGCACTGAGCCATTGTACCTACAGAATCACTGTAACCACTGAGCCATTGTAACCACTGAGCCATTGTATCTAAAGAATCACTGTAAGCACTGAGCCACTGCAACTACAGAATCACTGTAACCACTGAGCCATTGTACCTGCAGAATCACTGTAACCACTGAGTCACTGCAACTACAGAATCACTGTAACCACTGAGCCATTGTACCTACAGAATCACTGTAACCACTGAGTCACTGCAACTACAGAATCACTGTAACCACTGAGCCATTGTACCTACAGAATCACTGTAACCACTGAGTCACTGCAACTACAGAATCACTGTAACCACTGAGCCATTGTACCTACAGAATCACTGTAACCACTGAGTCACTGCAACTACAGAATCACTGTAACCACTGAGCCATTGTACCTACAGAATCACTGTAACCACTGAGTCACTGCAACTACAGAATCACTGTAACCACTGAGCCACTGCAACTACAGAATCAATGTAACCACTGAGCCACTGCAACTTCAGAATCACTGTAACCACTGAGTCATTGTACCTACAGAATCACTGTAACCACTGAGTCACTGCAACTACAGAATCAATGTAACCACTGAGCCACTGCAACTACAGAATCACTGTAACCACTGAGCCATTGTACCTACAGAATCACTGTAACCACTGAGTCACTGCAACTACAGAATCAATGTAACCACTGAGCCATTGTATCTAAAGAATCACTGTAACCACTGAGTCATTGTAACCACTCAGCCATTGTAACCACTGAGCCAATGTATCTAAAGAATCACTGTAACCACTGAGCCACTGCAACTACAGAATCACTGTAACCACTGAGCCATTGTACCTACAGAATCACTGTAACCACTGAGCCATTGTAACCACTGAGCCATTGTATCTAAAGAATCACTGTAACCACTGAGCCATTGTAACCACTCAGCCATTGTAACCACTGAGCCATTGTATCTAAAGAATCACTGTAACCACTGAGCCATTGTAACTACAGAATCACTGTAACCACTGAGCCATTGTACCTACAGAATCACTGTAACCACTGAGCCATTGTAACCACTGAGCCATTGTAACCACTGAGCCATTGTATCTAAAAAATCCCTGTAACCACTGAGCCATTGTATCTAAAGAATCACTCTAACCACTGAGCCACTGCAACTACAGAATCAATGTAACCACTGAGCCATTGTATCTAAAAAATCACTCTAACCACTGAGCCACTGCAACTACAGAATCACTGTAACCACTGAGCCACTGCAACTACAGAATCACTGTAACCACTGAGCCACTGCAACTACAGAATCACTGTAACCACTGAGCCACTGCAACTACAGAATCACTGTAACCACTGAGCCATTGTAACCACAGAATCACTGTAACCACTGAGCCATTGTACCTACAGAGTCAATGTAACCACTGAGCCATTGTAACTACAGAATCATTGTAACCACTGAGCCATTGTAACCACAGAATCACTGTAACCACTGAGCCATTGTAACTACAGAATTACTGTAACCACTGAGCCATTGTAACCACCGAGCTATTGTATCTAAAGAATCACTCTAACCACTGAGCCATTGTAACTACCGAATCACTGTAACCACTGAGCCATTGTGCGTACAGAATCACTGTAACCACTGAGTCATTGTAACTACAGAATCATTGTAACCACTGAGCCATTATAACTATGGAATCACTGTAAGCACTGAGCCATTGTATCTAAAGAATCACTGTAACCACTGAGCCATTGTAACCACAGAATCACTGTAAGCACTGAGCCATTGTAACTACAGAATCACTGTAACCACTGAGCCATTGTACCTACAGAATCACTGTAACCACTGAGCCATTGTAACCACTGAGCCATTGTATTTAAAGAATCACTGTAACCACTGAGCCATTGTATTTAAAGAATCACTGTAACCACTGAGCCATTGTAACCACTCAGCCATTGTAACCACTCAGCCATTGTATCTAAAGAATCACTGTAACCACTGAGCCACTGCAACTACAGAATCACTGTAACCACTGAGCCATTGTACCTACAGAATCACTGTAACCACTGAGCCATTGTAACCACTGAGCCATTGTAACCACTGAGCCATTGTATCTAAAGAATACCTGTAACCACTGAGCCATTGTATCTAAAGAATCACTCTAACCACTGAGCCACTGCAACTACAGAATCAATGTAACCACTGAGCCATTGTATCTAAAAAATCACTCTAACCACTGAGCCACTGCAACTACAGAATCACTGTAACCACTGAGCCACTGCAACTACAGAATCACTGTAACCACTGAGCCACTGCAACTACAGAATCACTGTAACCACTGAGCCATTGTAACCACAGAATCACTGTAACCACTGAGCCATTGTACCTACAGAGTCAATGTAACCACTGAGCCATTGTACCTACAGAATCACTGTAAGCACTGAGCCATTATAACTACAGAATCACTGTAACCACTGAGCCATTGTATCTAAAGAATCACTGTAACCACTGAGCCATTGTACCTACAGAATCACTGTAAGCACTGAGCCATTGTAACTACAGAATCACTGTAACCACTGAGCCTTTGTATCTAAAGAATCACTGTAACCACTGAGCCATTGTATCTAAAGAATCACTCTAACCACTGAGCCACTGCAACTACAGAATCAATGTAACCACTGAGCCATTGTAACTACAGAATCACTGTAACCACTGAGCCATTGTAACTACAGAATCACTGTAACCACTGAGTCACTGCAACTACAGAATCACTGTAACCACTGAGCCATTGTAACTACAGAATCACTGTAACCACTGAGCCATTATAACTATGGAATCACTGTAACCACTGAGCCATTGTAACCACAGAATCAATGTAACCACTGAGCCATTGTATCTACAGAATCACTGTAACCACTGAGCCATTATAACTATGGAATCACTGTAACCACTGAGCCACTGTAAGCAGCTGATGAGTCCGGCTGACACATTGTAACAGTGCACTGAGTACATGTGCAGTTTGTCATCACACTGCTGCCTCTGTACACACTGTAGTATTAGGGAAGTACATAGGTTAACAGGTTGCTCGTTGCTGCCACCACTGGTGGATTTTATATCCTCACAGCTTCAGTCATGTGAATGGTGTTTCCTGGGCTAAGTGTTCAATTATATGTGTGCAGGTTTATTGCCCAGGACTTCAGTAATGTTTATGGTGGTTCCTGGGCCGTGGCTTCAGTTATGTTTATGGTGGTTCCTGGGCTGTGGCCTCAGTAATGTTCATGCTGGTTCCTGGGCCGTGGCCTCAGTAATATTTAAGGTGGTCCCCTTGGCCGTGGCCTCAGTAATGTTTATGGTGGTTCCTGGGCCGTGGCCTCAGTAATGTTTATGGTGATTCCTGTGCCGAGGCTTCAGTTATGTTTATGGTGGTTCCTGGGCTGTGGCCTCAGTAATGTTCATGGTGGATCCTGGGCCGTGGCCTCAGTAATGTTTATGGTGGTTCCTGGGCCGTGGCCTCAGTAATGTTTATGGTGGTTCCTGGGTCGTGGCCTCAGTAATGTTTATGCTGGTTCCTGGGTCGTGGCCTCAGTAATGTTTATGGTGGTTCCTGGGCTGTGGCCTCAGCAATGTTTATGGTGGTTCCTGGGCCGAGGCTTCAGTTATGTTTATGGTGGTTCCTGGGCCGTGGCCTCAGTAATGTTTATGCTGGTTCCTGGGCCGTGGCCTCAGTAATGTTTATGGTGGTTCCTGGGTCGTGGCCTCAGTAATGTTTATGCTGGTTCCTGGGTCGTGGCCTCAGTAATGTTTATGGTGGTTCCTGGGCTGTGGCCTCAGCAATGTTTATGGTGGTTCCTGGGCCGAGGCTTCAGTTATGTTTATGGTGGTTCCTGGGCCGTGGCCTCAGTAATGTTTATGCTGGTTCCTGGGCCGTGGCCTCAGTAATGTTTATGGTGGTTCCTGGGCCGTGGCCTCAGTAATGTTTATGGTGGTTCCTGGGCCGAGGCTTCAGTTATGTTTATGGTGGTTCCTGGGCTAAGGCCTCAGTAATGTTTATGCTGGTTCCTGGGCCGTGGCCTCAGTAATGTTTATGGTGGTTCCTTGGCCGTGGCCTCAGTAATGTTTATGCTGGTTTCTGGGCCGTGGCCTCAGTAATGTTTATGGTGGTTCCTGGGCCGTGGCCTCAGTAATGTTTATGGTGGTTCCTAGGCTGTGGCCTCAATAATGTTTATGGTGGTTCCTGGGCCGTGGCCTCAGTAATGTTTATGCTGGTTCCTGGGCCGTGGCCTCAGTAATGTTTATGGTGGTTCCTGGGCCGTGGCCTCAGTAATGTTTATGGTGGTTCCTGGGCCGAGGCTTCAATTATGTTTATGGTGGTTCCTGGGCCGTGGCCTCAGTAATGTTTATGCTGGTTCCTGGGCCGTGACCTCAGAAATGTTTACGGTGGTTTCTGGGCCGTGGCCTCAGTAATATTTATGGTGGTTCCCTGGGCCGTGGCCTCAGTAATGTTTATGGTGGTTCCTGGGCCGTGGCCTCAGTAATGTTTATGGTGATTCCTGTGCCTAGGCTTCAGTTATGTTTATGGTGGTTCCTGGGCTGTGGCCTCAGTAATGTTTATGGTGGTTCCTGGGCCGTGGCCTCAGTAATATTTATGGTGGTTCCCTGGGCCGTGGCCTCAGTAATGTTTATGGTGGTTCCTGGGCCGTGGCCTCAGTAATGTTTATGGTGATTCCTGTGCCTAGGCTTCAGTTATGTTTATGGTGGTTCCTGGGCTGTGGCCTCAGTAATGTTTATGGTGGTTCCTGGGCCGTGGCCTCAGTAATGTTTATGGTGGTTCCTGGGCCGTGGCCTCAGTAATATTTATGGTGGTTCCCTGGGCCGTGGCCTCAGTAATGTTTATGGTGGTTCCTGGGCCGTGGCCTCAGTAATGTTTATGGTGATTCCTGTGCCTAGGCTTCAGTTATGTTTATGGTGGTTCCTGGGCTGTGGCCTCAGTAATGTTTATGGTGGTTCCTGGGCCGTGGCCTCAGTAATGTTTATGGTGGTTCCTGGGCCGTGGCCTCAGTAATGTTTACGGTGGTTCCTGGGCCGTGGCCTCAGTAATGTTTATGGTGGTTCCTGGGCCGTGGCCTCAGTAATGTTTATGGTGGTTCCTGGGCAGTGGCCTCAGTAATGTTTATGCTGGTTCCTGGGCAGAGGCCTCAGTATTGTTTATGGTGGTTCCTTGGCCGTGGCCTCAGTTATGTTTATGCTGGTTCCTGGGCAGAGGCCTCAGTATTGTTTATGGTGGTTCCTTGGCCGTGGCCTCAGTAATGTTTATGGTGGTTTCTGGACCGTTACCTCAGTAATGTTTATGGCGGTTCCTGGGCCGAGGCTTTAGTTATGTTTATGGTGGTTCCTGGGCTGAGTGTTCAGTTATGTTTATGCTGGTTCCTGGGCTGAGGCCTCAGTTATGTTTATGCTGGTTCCTGGGCTGAGTGTTCAGTTATGTTTATGCTGGTTCCTGGGCCGTGGCCTCAGTAATGTTTATGGTGGTTCCTGGGCCGAGGCTTAAGTTATGTTTATGGTGGTTCCTGGGCTGTGGCCTCAGTAATGTTTATGCTGGTTCCTGGGCCGTGGCCTCAGTAATGTTTATGGTGGTTCCTTGGCCGTGGCCTCAGTAATGTTTATGCTGGTTTCTGGGCCGTGGCCTCAGTAATGTTTATGGTGGTTCCTGGGACGTGGCCTCAGTAATGTTTATGCTGGTTCCTGGGCCGTGGCCTCAGTAATGTTTATGGTGGTTCCTGGGCCGTGACCTCAGTAATGTTTACGGTGGTTCCTGGGCGGAGGCTTCAGTTATGTTTATGGTGGTTCCTGGGCTGTGGCCTCAGTAATGTTCATGCTGGTTCCTGGGTCGTGGCCTCAGTAATGTTTATGATGGTTCCTGGGCCGTGGTCTCAGTATTGTTTATGGTGGTTCCTGGGCCGAGGCTTCAGTTATGTTTAAGGTGGTTCCTGGGCTGTGGCCTCAGTAATGTTTATGGTGGTTCCTGGGCAGTGGCCTCAGTAATGTTTATGGTGGTTCCTGGGCCGTGGCCTCAGTAATGTTTATGCTGGTTCCTGGGCCGTCGCCTCAGTAATGTTTATGGTGGTTCCTGGGCCGTGGCCTCAGTAATGTTTATGGTGGTTCCTGGGCCGTGGTCTCAGTATTGTTTATGGTGGTTCCTGGGCCGAGGCTTCAGTTATGTTTAAGGTGGTTCCTGGGCTGTGGCCTCAGTAATGTTTATGGTGGTTCCTGGGCAGTGGCCTCAGTAATGTTTATGGTGGTTCCTGGGCCGTGGCCTCAGTAATGTTTATGCTGGTTCCTGGGCCGTCGCCTCAGTAATGTTTATGGTGGTTCCTGGGCCGTGGCCTCAGTAATGTTTATGGTGGTTCCTGGGTCGTGGCCTCAGTAATGTTTATGCTGGTTCCTGGGCCGTGGCCTCAGTAATGTTTATGGTGGTTCCTGGGCCGTGGCCTCAGTAATGTTTATGGTGGTTCCTGGGCCGTGGCCTCAGTAATGTTTATGCTGGTTCCTGGGCTGAGTGTTCAGTTATGTTAATGGTTGTTCCTAGGTCGTGGCCTCAGTTATGTTCATGCTGGTTCCTGGGCTGAGGCCTCAGTTATGTTTATGCTGGTTCCTGGGCTGAGTGTTCAGTAATGTTTATGCTGGTACCTGGGCTGAGGCTTCAGTTATGTTTATGCTGGTTCCTGGGCTGAGGCATCAGTTATGTTTATGCTGGTTCCTGGGCTGTGGCCTCAGTTATGTTTATGCTGGTTCCTGGGTCGTGGCCTCAGTAATGTTTATGCTGGTTCCTGGGCTGTGGCCTCAGTTATGTTTATGCTGGTTCCTGGGTCGTGGCCTCAGTAATGTTTATGCTGGTTCCTGGGCTGTGGCCTCAGTTATGTTTATGCTGGTTCCTGGGCTGTGACCTCAAATATGTTTATGCTGGTTCCTGGGTCGTGGCCTCAGTTATGTTTATGCTGGTTCCTGGGCTGAGTGTTCAGTTATGTTAATGATGGTTCCTGAGTCGGGGCCTCAGTAATGTTTATGCTGGTTCCTGGGCCGTGGCCTCAGTTATGTTTATGCTGGTTCCTGGGTCGTGGTCTCAGTTATGTTTATGCTGGTTACTGGGCTGAGTGTTCAGTTATGTTCATGCTGGTTCCTGGGCTGAGTGTTCAGTTATGTTAATGGTGGTTCCTGGGTCGTGGCCTCAGTAATGTTTATGCTGGTTCCTGGGCTGAGTGTTCAGTTATGTTAATGGTTGTTCCTGGGTCGTGGCCTCAGTTATGTTCATGCTGGTTCCTGGGCTGAGGCCTCAGTTATGTTAATGCTGGTTCCTGGGCTGTGGCCTCAGTTATGTTTATGCTGGTTCCTGGGTCGTGGCCTCAGTAATGTTTATGCTGGTTCCTGGGCTGTGGCCTCAGTTATGTTTATGCTTGTTCCTGGGCTGTGGCCTCAAATATGTTTATGCTGGTTCCTGGGTCGTGGCCTCAGTTATGTTTATGCTGGTTCCTGGGCTGAGTGTTCAGTTATGTTAATGATGGTTCCTGAGTCGGGGCCTCAGTAATGTTTATGCTGGTTCCTGGGCCATGGCCTCAGTTATGTTTATGCTGGTTCCAGGGCTGAGTGTTCAGTTATGTTTATGCTGGTTCCTGGGTCGTGGCCTCAGTAATGTTTATGCTGGTTCCTGGGCCGTGGTCTCAGTTATGTTTATGCTGGTTACTGGGCTGAGTGTTCAGTTATGTTTATGCTGGTTCCTGGGCTGTGGCCTCAGTAATGTTTATGCTGGTTCCTGGGTTGTGGCCTCAGTAATGTTTATGCTGGTTCCTGGGTTGTGGCCTCAGTTATGGTTATGCTGGTTCCTGGGTCATGGCCTCAGTTATGTTTATGGTGGTTCCTGGGCTGTGGCCTCAGTAATGTTTATGGTGGTTCCTGGGTCGTGGCCTCAGTAATGTTTATGCTGGTTCCTGGGTCGTGGCCTCAGTAATGTTTATGCTGGTTCCTGGGTCGTGGCCTCAGTAATGTTTATGCTGGTTCCTGGGTCGTGGCCTCAGTAATGTTTATGCTGGTTCCTGGGTCGTGGCCTCAGTTATGTTTATGCTGGTTCCTGGGTCGTGGCCTCAGTTATGTTTATGCTGGTTCCTGGGTTGTGGCCTCAGTTATGTTTATGCTGGTTCCTGGGTCGTGGCCTCAGTTATGTTTATGCTGGTTCCTGGGTCGTGGCCTCAGTAATGTTTATGCTGGTTCCTGGGCTGACGTGTCTCATCAGTGGCAGTAGATGCCTGAAGTAAAAGGGGGTGAAGTGCCGCTCACTCTTGAGTCCGGGGTCCATCGTGTATTTTGGTTGCACCCCCAATGGATTGACTGGACAGATCCCTGTTATCTCCTTTAACAATGAATCCATTTGAGTTGTGGTCCGCGCTCGCCTTTCAGTCATGTGATAAGATGGGGTCACGCATGTAATGACCGGCAGTATCGCCCTGTATCCCGGCCTGGATATGGTTAATCACCGTGCAGCCCCCGCGGTATCGCATGCTGATAATTTCCGGCGCTCACCGCGCATCGCTGAGCAGATGAGATCTCCAGCCCCTTCATCTCTCAGAAGAATATGGAGGAATTATCAAATGGGCGACAAACGACAATGAATGTAGATTTATGGCGGTCGTCCCCGGCCGCACGCTCTTCGCGATCCGATTGTTAATCACGGCGCAGGTGACACCTCCAATTGTATCACAACTTGGCAGAAGATGAACTCCTCTCCATTATATGCAAGATGTAGGGTGCAGCTCTGGAGGATAAGACATGAGGTAACAGCAGAATAGTGAGTGCAGCTCTGGAGGATAAGACATGAGGTAACAGCAGAATAGTGAGTGCAGCTCTGGAGGATAAGACATGAGGTAACAGCAGAATAGTGAGTGCAGCTCTGGAGGATAAGACATGATGTAACAGCAGAATAGTGAGTGCAGCTCTGGAGGATAAGACATGATGTACCAGGAGAATAGTGAGTGCAGCTCTGGAGGAGAAGACCTGATGTAACAGCAGAATAGTGAGTGCAGCTCTGGAGGATAAGACATGATGTAACAGCAGAATAGTGAGTGCAGCTCTCGAGGATAAGGCATGGTGTAACAGCAGAATAGTGAGTGCAGCTCTGGAGGATAAGACATGATGTAACAGCAGAATAATGAGTGCACGTCTGGAGGATAACACATGATGTAACAGCAGAATAGTGAGTGCAGCTCTGGAGGATAAGACATGATGTAACAGCAGAATAGTGAGTGCAGCTCTCGAGGATAAGGCATGGTGTAACAGCAGAATAGTGAGTGCAGCTCTGGAGGATAAGACATGATGTAACAGCAGAATAGTGAGTGCACGTCTGGAGGATAACACATGATGTAACAGTAGTATAGTGAGTGCAGCTCTGGAGGATAACACATGATGTAACAGCAGAATAGTGAGTGCAGCTCTGGAGGATAACACATGATGTAACAGAAGAATAGTGAGTGCATCTCTGGAGGATAAGACATGATGGAACAGCAGAATAGTGAGTGCAGCTCTGGAGGATAAGGCATGGTGTAACAGCAGAATAGTGAGTGCAGCTCTGGAGGATAAGATATGATGTAACAGCAAAATAGTGAGTGCAGCTCTGGAGGATAAGACATGATGTAACAGCAGAATAGTGAGTGCAGCTCTGGAGGATAAGATATGATGTAACAGCAAAATAGTGAGTGCAGCTCTGGAGGATAAGACATGATGGAACAGCAGAATAGTGAGTGCAGCTCTGGAGGATAAGACATGATGTAACAGCAGAATAGTGAGTGCAGCTCCGGAGGATAAGACCTGATGTAACAGCAGAATAGTAAGTGCAGCTCTGGAGGATAAGACATGATGTGACAGCAGAATAGTGAGTTCAGCTCTGGAGGATAAGACATGATGTAACAGCAGAATAGTGAGTGCAGCTCTGGAGGATAAGAGATGATGTAACAGCAGAATAGTGAGTGCAGCTCTGGAGGATAAGACATGATGGAACAGCAGAATAGTGAGTGCAGCTCTGGAGGATAAGACATGATGTAACAGCAGAATAGTGAGTGCAGCTCCGGAGGATAAGACCTGATGTAACAGCAGAATAGTGTGTGCAGCTCTGGAGGATAAGACCTGATGTAACAGCAGAATAGTAAGTGCAGCTCTGGAGGATAAGACATGATGTGACAGCAGAATAGTGAGTGCAGCTCTGGAGGATAAGACATGATGTAACAGTAGAATAGTGAGTGCAGCTCTGGAGGATAAGACATAATGTAACAGCAGAATAGTGAGTGCAGCTCTGGAGGATAACACATGATGTAACAGCAGAATAGTGAGTGCAGCTCTGGAGGATAAGGCATGGTGTAACAGCAGAATAGTGAGTGCAGCTCTGGAGGATAAGACATGATGTAACAGCAGAATAGTGAGTGCAGCTCTGAAGGATAAGATATGATGTAACAGCAGAATAGTGAGTGCAGCTCTGAAGGATAAGATATGATGTAACAGCAGAATAGTGAGTGCAGCTCTGGAGGATAAGACATGATGTAACAGCAGAATAGTGAGTGCAGCTCTGGAGGATAAGACATGATGTAACAGCAGAATAGTGAGTGCAGCTCTGGAGGATAAGACATGATGTAACAGCAGAATAGTGAGTGCAGCTCTGGAGGATAAGACATGATGTAACAGCAGAATAGTGTGTGCAGCTCTGGAGGATAAGACATGATGTAACAGCAGAATAGTGAGTGCAGCTCTGGAGGATAAGACATGATGTAACAGCAGAACAGTAAGTGCAGCTCTGGAGGATAAGACATAATGTAAAAGCAGAATAGTGAGTGCAGCTCTGGAGGATAAGACATTATATACAGCAGAATAGTGAGTGCAGCTCTGGAGGATAAGACATGATGTAACAGCAGAATAGTGAGTGCAGCTCTGGAGGATAAGACATGATGTAACAGCAGAATAGTGTGTGCAGCTCTGGAGGATAAGACATGATGTGACAGCAGAATAGTGAGTGCAGCTCTGGAGGATAAGACATGATGTAACAGTAGAATAGTGAGTGCAGCTCTGGAGGATAAGACATAATGTAACAGCAGAATAGTGAGTGCAGCTCTGGAGGATAACACATGATGTAACAGCAGAATAGTGAGTGCAGCTCTGGAGGATAAGAGATTATATACAGCAGAATAGTGAGTGCAGCTCTGGAGGAGAAGACATGACGATGATATTTAGTTGCTCTCTCCGTCTATTCTGCCTCTTTTGGTATAAATGTCGCGGTGACTATTTATCGCGCTGTCGGGGGATGATCCGGTGGGTCCAGATGTGGACGACGCTGTAGATCGCGGCCGGAGACGTCTCGCACAATAATTACACTCAGAATATCGACTGCGCAGAAGAGAAGTTTTATTGCTGAGAGGGAAAGAAGAAGAAATGAAGGAAAACAAGGATTTCGTCAGGCGCCAAAGATTAAAAGGAATTTCCAATTAACAAGCGGCGTAATTGCTGGCAGACATTCGTTTTATTTAAAGATGAAATGGCTTGAAGTTCTCATCAGAAGGAGGGTCACAGCGCACGGCGCAATGAAAGCGGCTGATTGGGTCCTATTCCACCCCGAGCGCCGCAGCCTCAATCACCGCGCCGTATTCTTATCAGGCGCTAATTGTCCCAGTCAGGACGGCAACAATGTATCAGCGACACGGACGGAAGCAGCCGACCGCCAATCACTTCTCATTTCTGACAGCGACTTCTGCTAACACGAGCGGTCGCGGCGGCGGCGTTATGTAATAGGGAGGACGCCAACTTAATTCACACAGACAGCGGCGACGGCGTTATGTAATACGGAGGACGCCAACGTAATTCCCACAGACAGCGGCGGCAGCGTTATGTAATACGGAGGACGCCAACGTAATTCCCACAGACAGCGGCGGCAGCGTTATGTAATACGGAGGACGCCAACGTAATTCACACAGACAGCGGCGGCGCGTTATGTAATACGGAGGACGCCAACGTAATTCACACAGACAGCGGCGGCGCGTTATGTAATACGGAGGACGCCAACGTAATTCCCACAGACAGCGGCGGCGCGTTATGTAATACGGAGGACGCCAACGTAATTCCCACAGACAGCGGCGGCGTTATGTAATACGGAGGACGCCAACGTAATTCACACAGACAGTGGTGGCGCGTTATGTAATACGGAGGACGCCAACGTAATTCACACAGACAGCGGCGGCGCGTTATGTAATACGGAGGACGCCAACGTAATTCCCACAGACAGCGGCGGCGCGTTATGTAATACGGAGGACGCCAACGTAATTCACACAGACAGCGTCGGCGGCGTTATGTAATACGGAGGACGGCAACGTAATTCACACAGACAGCGGCGGCGCGTTATGTAATACGGAGGACACCAACGTAATTCACACAGACAGCGGCGGCGCGTTATGTAATACGGAGGACGCCAACGTAATTCCCACAGACAGCGGCGGCGTTATGTAATACGGAGGACGCCAACGTAATTCCCACAGACAGCGGCGGCGGCGTTATGTAATACGGAGGACGCCAACGTAATTCCCACAGACAGCGGCGGCGGCGTTATGTAATACGGAGGACGCCAACGTAATTCACACAGACAGCGGCGGCAGCGTTATGTAATACGGAGGACGCCAACGTAATTCACACAGACAGCGGCGGCAGCGTTATGTAATACGGAGGACGCCAACGTAATTCACACAGACAGCGGCGGCGCGTTATGTAATACGGAGGACGCCAACGTAATTCACACAGACAGCAGCGGCGGCGTTATGTAATACGGAGGACGCCAACGTAATTCCCACAGACAGCGGCGGCGCGTTATGTAATACGGAGGACGCCAACGTAATTCCCACAGACAGCGGCGGCGTTATGTAATACGGAGGACGCCAACGTAATTCCCACAGACAGCGGCGGCGGCGTTATGTAATACGGAGGACGTCAACGTAATTCCCACAGACAGCGGCGGCGCGTTATGTAATACGGAGGACGCCAACGTAATTCACACAGACAGTGGTGGCGCGTTATGTAATACGGAGGACGCCAACGTAATTCCCACAGACAGCGGCGCGTTATGTAATACGGAGGACGCCAACGTATTTCCCACAGACAGCGGTGGCGCGTTATGTAATACGGAGGACGCCAACGTAATTCCCACAGACAGCGGCGCGTTATGTAATACGGAGGACGCCAACGTAATTCCCACAGACAGCGGCGCGTTATGTAATACGGAGGACGCCAACGTAATTCCCACAGACAGCGGCGGCGGCGTTATGTAATACGGAGGACGCCAATGTAATTCCCACAGACAGCGGCGGCGCGTTATGTAATACGGAGGACGCCAATGTAATTCACACAGACAGCGGCGGCGTTATGTAATACGGAGGATGCCAACGTAATTCCCACAGACAGCGGCGGCGCGTTATGTAATACGGAGGACGCCAACGTAATTCCCACAGACAGCGGCGGCGTTATGTAATACGGAGGACGCCAACGTAATTCCCACAGACAGCGGCGGCGGCGTTATGTAATACGGAGGACGCCAACGTAATTCCCACAGACAGCGGCGGCGGCGTTATGTAATACGGAGGACGTAATTCCCACAGACAGCGGCGGCGCGTTATGTAATACGGAGGACACCAACGTAATTCACACAGACAGCGGCGGCGGCGTTATGTAATACGGAGGACGCCAACGTAATTCCCACAGACAGCAGCGGCGCGTTATGTAATACGGAGGACGCCAACGTAATTCACACAGACAGCGGCGGCGGCGTTATGTAATACGGAGGACGCCAACGTAATTCCCACAGACAGCGGCGGCGGCGTTATGTAATACGGAGGACGCCAACGTAATTCCCACAGACAGCGGCGGCGGCGTTATGTAATACGGAGGACGCCAACGTAATTCCCACAGACAGCGGCGGCGCGTTATGTAATACGGAGGACGCCAACGTAATTCCCACAGACAGCGGCGGCGGCGTTATGTAATACGGAGGACGCCAACGTAATTCCCACAGACAGCGGCGGCGGCGTTATGTAATACGGAGGACGTCAACGTAATTCCCACAGACAGCGGCGGCGCGTTATGTAATACGGAGGACGCCAACGTAATTCCCACAGACAGCGGCGGCAGCGTTATGTAATACGGAGGACGCCAACGTAATTCCCACAGACAGCGGCGGCGCGTTATGTAATATGGAGGACGCCAACGTAATTCCCACAGACAGCGGCGGCGGCGTTATGTAATACGGAGGACGCCAACGTAATTCCCACAGACAGCGGCGGCGGCGTTATGTAATACGGAGGACGCCAACGTAATTCACACAGACAGCGGCGGCGTTATGTAATACGGAGAACGCCAACGTAATTCACACAGACAGCGGCGGCGGCGTTATGTAATACGGAGGACGCCAACGTAATTCCCACAGACAGCGGCGGCGGCGTTATGTAATACGGAGGACGCCAACGTAATTCCCACAGACAGCGGCGGCGCGTTATGTAATACGGAGGACGCCAACGTAATTCCCACAGACATTTACATTTCTAATCAAATAATCCTGAATATTTTATTTGTCTCCACAATTAATGACTTTCCTTATCGGATGTGATGCGGCCGGAACCGTGAGACGGGAATCCCTGGTGCTGCCCCCACTGGTGGATTTTATATCTTCACAGCTTCAGTAATGTTTATGCTGGTTCCTGGGCTGAGGCCTCAGTTATGTTTATGCTGGTTCCTGGGTCGTGGCTTCAGTTATGTTTATGCTGGTTCCTGGGTCGTGGCCTCAGTTATGTTTATGGTGGTTCCTGGGTCGTGGCCTCAGTAATGTTTATGCCTGTTCCTGGGTCATGGCCTCAGTAATGTTTATGCTGGTTCCTGGGTCGCGGCCTCAGTTATGTTTATGCTGGTTCCTGGGTCGTGGCCTCAGTTATGTTTATGCTGGTTCCTGGGTCGTGGTCTCAGTAATGTTTATGCTGGTTCCTGGGTCGTGGCCTCAGTAATGTTTATGCTGGTTCCTGGGTCGTGGCCTCAGTAATGTTTATGCTGGTTCCTGGGTCGTGGCCTCAGTTATGTTTATGCTGGTTCCTGGGTCGTGGCCTCAGTAATGTTTATGCTGGTTCCTGGGTCGTGGCCTCAGTTATGTTTATGCTGGTTCCTGGGTCGTGGCCTCAGTAATGTTTATGCCTGTTCCTGGGTCATGGCCTCAGTAATGTTTATGCTGGTTCCTGGGTCGCGGCCTCAGTTATGTTTATGCTGGTTCCTGGGTCGTGGCCTCAGTTATGTTTATGCTGGTTCCTGGGTCGTGGCCTCAGTAATGTTTATGCTGGTTCCTGGGTCGTGGCCTCAGTAATGTTTATGCTGGTTCCTGGGTCGTGGCCTCAGTAATGTTTATGCTGGTTCCTGGGTCATGGCCTCAGTTATGTTTATGCTGGTTCCTGGGTCATGGCCTCAGTAATGTTTATGCTGGTTCCTGGGTCGTGGCCTCAGTTATGTTTATGCTGGTTCCTGGGTCGTGGCCTCAGTAATGTTTATGCTGGTTCCTGGGTCGTGGCCTCAGTAATGTTTATGCTGGTTCCTGGGTCGTGGCCTCAGTTATGTTTATGCTGGTTCCTGGGTCGTGGCCTCAGTTATGTTTATGCTGGTTCCTGGGTCGTGGCCTCAGTAATGTTTATGCTGGTTCCTGGGTCGTGGCCTCAGTAATGTTTATGCTGGTTCCTGGGCTGAGGCTTCAGTTATGTTTATGCTGGTTCCTGGGTCGTGGCCTCAGTAATGTTTATGCTGGTTCCTGGGTCGTGGCCTCAGTAATGTTAATGCTGGTTCCTGGGTCGTGGCCTCAGTAATGTTTATGCTGGTTCCTGGGTCGTGGCCTCAGTAATGTTTATGCTGGTTCCTGGGTCGTGGCCTCAGTAATGTTTATGCTGGTTCCTGGGTCGTGGCCTCAGTAATGTTTATGCTGGTACCTGGGTCGTGGCCTCAGTTATGTTTATGCTGGTTCCTGGGTCGTGGCCTCAGTTATGTTTATGCTGGTTCCTGGGTCGTGGCCTCAGTTATGTTTATGCTGGTTCCTGGGTCGTGGCCTCAGTAATGTTTATGCTGGTTCCTGGGTCATTGCCTCAGTTATGTTTATGCTGGTTCCTGGGCTGTGGCCTCAGTTATGTTTATGCTGGTTCCTGGGTCGAGGCCTCAGTAATGTTTATGCTGGTTCCTGGGTTGTGGCCTCAGTAATGTTTATGCTGGTTCCTGGGTCGTGGCCTCAGTAATGTTTATGCTGGTTCCTGGGTCGTGGCCTCAGTAATGTTTATGCTGGTTCCTGGGTCGTGGCCTCAGTAATGTTTATGCTGGTTCCTGGGTCGTGGACTCAGTTATGTTTATGCTGGTTCCTGGGTCGTGGCCTCAGTAATGTTTATGCTGGTTCCTGGGTCATGGCCTCAGTTATGTTTATGCTGGTTCCTGGGTCGTGGCCTCAGTTATGTTTATGCTGGTTCCTGTGCTGAGGCTTCAGTTATGTTTATGCTGGTTCCTGGGCTGAGGCTTCAGTTATGTTTATGGTGGTTCCTGGGTCGTGGCCTCAGTAATGTTTATGGTGGTTCCTTGGCCGTGGCCTCAGTAATGTTTATGCTGGTTCCTGGGTCGTGGCCTCAGTAATGTTTATGGTGGTTCCTTGGCCGTGGCCTCAGTAATGTTTATGCTGGTTCCTGGGTCGTGGCCTCAGTAATGTTTATGCTGGTTCCTGGGTCGTGGCCTCAGTAATGTTTATGCTGGTTCCTGGGTCGTGGCCTCAGTAATGTTTATGCTGGTTCCTGGGTCGTGGCCTCAGTAATGTTTATGGTGGTTCCTTGGCCGTGGCCTCAGTAATGTTTATGCTGGTTCCTGGGTCGTGGCCTCAGTAATGTTTATGCTGGTTCCTGGGTCGTGGCCTCAGTAATGTTTATGCTGGTTCCTGGGTCGTGGCCTCAGTAATGTTTATGCTGGTTCCTGGGTCGTGGCCTCAGTAATGTTTATGCTGGTTCCTGGGTCGTGGACTCAGTTATGTTTATGCTGGTTCCTGGGTCGTGGCCTCAGTAATGTTTATGCTGGTTCCTTAGTCATGGCCTCAGTTATGTTTATGCTGGTTCCTGGGTCGTGGCCTCAGTTATGTTTATGCTGGTTCCTGGGTCGTGGCCTCAGTTATGTTTATGCTGGTTCCTGGGTCGTGGCCTCAGTTATGTTTATGCTGGTTCCTGGTTCGTGGCCTCAGTAATGTTTATGCTGGTTCCTGGGTCGTGGCCTCAGTTATGTTTATGCTGGTTCCTGGGTCGAGGCCTCAGTAATGTTTATGCTGGTTCCTGGGTCGTGGCCTCAGTAATGTTTATGCTGGTTCCTGGGTCGTGGCCTTAGTAATGTTTATGCTGGTTCCTGGGTCATGGCCTCAGTTATGTTTATGCTGGTTCCTGGGTCGTGGCCTCAGTAATGTTTATGCTGGTTCCTGGGTCGTGGCCTCAGTTATGTTTATGGTGGTTCCTGGGTCGTGGCCTCAGTAATGTTTATGCTGGTTCCTGGGTCGTGGCCTCAGTAATGTTTATGCTGGTTCCTGGGTCGTGGTCTCAGTAATGTTTATGCTGGTTCCTGGGTCGTGGCCTCAGTTATGTTTATGGTGGTTCCTGGGTTGAGGCCTCAGTAATGTTTATGCTGGTTCCTGGGTCGTGGCCTCAGTAATGTTTATGCTGGTTCCTGGGTCGTGGCCTCAGTAATGTTTATGCTGGTTCCTGGGTCGTGGCCTCAGTAATGTTTATGCTGGTTCCTGGGTCGCGGCCTCAGTTATGTTTATGCTGGTTCCTGGGTCGTGGCCTCAGTTATGTTTATGCTGGTTCCTGGGTCGTGGCCTCAGTAATGTTTATGCCTGTTCCTGGGTCGTGGCCTCAGTAATGTTTATGCTGGTTCCTGGGTCGTGGCCTCAGTAATGTTTATGCTGGTTCCTGGGTCATGGCCTCAGTTATGTTTATGCTGGTTCCTGGGTCGTGGCCTCAGTAATGTTTATGCTGGTTCCTGGGTCGTGGCCTCAGTTATGTTTATGCTGGTTCCTGGGTCGTGGCCTCAGTAATGTTTATGCTGGTTCCTGGGTCGTGGCCTCAGTAATGTTTATGCTGGTTCCTGGGTCATGGCCTCAGTAATGTTTATGCTGGTTCCTGGGTCGCGGCCTCAGTTATGTTTATGCTGGTTCCTGGGTCGTGGCCTCAGTTATGTTTATGCTGGTTCCTGGGTCGTGGCCTCAGTAATGTTTATGCTGGTTCCTGGGTCGTGGCCTCAGTAATGTTTATGCTGGTTCCTGGGTCGTGGCCTCAGTAATGTTTATGCTGGTTCCTGGGTCATGGCCTCAGTTATGTTTATGCTGGTTCCTGGGTCATGGCCTCAGTTATGTTTATGCTGGTTCCTGGGTCGTGGCCTCAGTTATGTTTATGCTGGTTCCTGGGTCGTGGCCTCAGTAATGTTTATGCTGGTTCCTGGGTCGTGGCCTCAGTTATGTTTATGCTGGTTCCTGGGTCGTGGCCTCAGTAATGTTTATGCTGGTTCCTGGGTCGTGGCCTCAGTTATGTTTATGGTGGTTCCTGGGTCGTGGTCTCAGTAATGTTTATGCTGGTTCCTGGGTCGTGGCCTCAGTAATGTTTATGCTGGTTCCTGGGTCGTGGCCTCAGTAATGTTTATGCTGGTTCCTGGTTCGTGGCCTCAGTTATGTTTATGCTGGTTCCTGGGTTGAGGCCTCAGTAATGTTTATGCTGGTTCCTGGGTCGTGGCCTCAGTAATGTTTATGCTGGTTCCTGGGTCGTGGCCTCAGTTATGTTTATGCTGGTTCCTGGGTCGTGGCCTCAGTAATGTTTATGCTGGTTCCTGGGTCGTGGCCTCAGTAATGTTTATGCTGGTTCCTGGGTCGTGGCCTCAGTAATGTTTATGCTGGTTCCTGGGTCGTGGCCTCAGTTATGTTTATGCTGGTTCCTGGGTCGAGGCCTCAGTAATGTTTATGCTGGTTCCTGGGTTGTGGCCTCAGTAATGTTTATGCTGGTTCCTGGGTCGTGGCCTCAGTAATGTTTATGCTGGTTCCTGGGTCGTGGCCTCAGTAATGTTTATGCTGGTTCCTGGGTCGTGGCCTCAGTAATGTTTATGCTGGTTCCTGGGTCGTGGACTCAGTAATGTTTATGCTGGTTCCTGGGTCATGGCCTCAGTTATGTTTATGCTGGTTCCTGGGTCGTGGCCTCAGTTATGTTTATGCTGGTTCCTGGGTCGTGGCCTCAGTTATGTTTATGCTGGTTCCTGTGCTGAGGCCTCAGTTATGTTTATGCTGGTTCCTGGGCTGAGGCTTCAGTTATGTTTATGGTGGTTCCTGGGTCGTGGCCTCAGTAATGTTTATGGTGGTTCCTTGGCCGTGGCCTCAGTAATGTTTATGCTGGTTCCTGGGTCGTGGCCTCAGTAATGTTTATGGTGGTTCCTTGGCCGTGGCCTCAGTAATGTTTATGCTGGTTCCTGGGTCGTGGCCTCAGTAATGTTTATGCTGGTTCCTGGGTCGTGGCCTCAGTAATGTTTATGCTGGTTCCTGGGTCGTGGCCTCAGTAATGTTTATGCTGGTTCCTGGGTCGTGGCCTCAGTAATGTTTATGCTGGTTCCTGGGTCGTGGCCTCAGTTATGTTTATGCTGGTTCCTGGGTCGTGGCCTCAGTTATGTTTATGCTGGTTCCTGGGTCGTGGCCTCAGTTATGTTTATGCTGGTTCCTGGGCTGTGGCCACACTAATGTTTATGCTGGTTCCTGGGTCGTGGCCTCAGTTATGTTTATGCTGGTTCCTGGGTCGTGGCCTCAGTAATGTTTATGCTGGTTCCTGGGTCATTGCCTCAGTTATGTTTATGCTGGTTCCTGGGCTGTGGCCTCAGTTATGTTTATGCTGGTTCCTGGGTCGAGGCCTCAGTAATGTTTATGCTGGTTCCTGGGTCGTGGCCTCAGTAATGTTTATGCTGGTTCCTGGGTCGTGGCCTCAGTAATGTTTATGCTGGTTCCTGGGTCGTGGCCTCCGTAATGTTTATGCTGGTTCCTGGGTCGTGGCCTCAGTAATGTTTATGCTGGTTCCTGGGTCGTGGACTCAGTTATGTTTATGCTGGTTCCTGGGTCGTGGCCTCAGTAATGTTTATGCTGGTTCCTTAGTCATGGCCTCAGTTATGTTTATGCTGGTTCCTGGGTCGTGGCCTCAGTTATGTTTATGCTGGTTCCTGGGTCGTGGCCTCAGTTATGTTTATGCTGGTTCCTGGGTCGTGGCCTCAGTTATGTTTATGCTGGTTCCTGGTTCGTGGCCTCAGTAATGTTTATGCTGGTTCCTGGGTCGTGGCCTCAGTTATGTTTATGCTGGTTCCTGGGTCGAGGCCTCAGTTATGTTTATGCTGGTTCCTGGTTCGTGGCCTCAGTAATGTTTATGCTGGTTCCTGGGTCGTGGCCTCAGTTATGTTTATGCTGGTTCCTGGGTCGAGGCCTCAGTAATGTTTATGCTGGTTCCTGGGTCGTGGCCTCAGTAATGTTTATGCTGGTTCCTGGGTCGTGGCCTTAGTAATGTTTATGCTGGTTCCTGGGTCATGGCCTCAGTTATGTTTATGCTGGTTCCTGGGTCGTGGCCTCAGTAATGTTTATGCTGGTTCCTGGGTCGTGGCCTCAGTTATGTTTATGGTGGTTCCTGGGTCGTGGCCTCAGTAATGTTTATGCTGGTTCCTGGGTCGTGGCCTCAGTAATGTTTATGCTGGTTCCTGGGTCGTGGTCTCAGTAATGTTTATGCTGGTTCCTGGTTCGTGGCCTCAGTTATGTTTATGGTGGTTCCTGGGTTGAGGCCTCAGTAATGTTTATGCTGGTTCCTGGGTCGTGGCCTCAGTAATGTTTATGCTGGTTCCTGGGTCGTGGCCTCAGTTATGTTTATGCTGGTTCCTGGGTCGTGGCCTCAGTTATGTTTATGCTGGTTCCTGGGTCGTGGCCTCAGTTATGTTTATGCTGGTTCCTGGGTCGTGGCCTCAGTAATGTTTATGCTGGTTCCTGGGTTGTGGCCTCAGTAATGTTTATGCTGGTTCCTGAGATCCCTGTTATCTCCTTTAACAATGAATCCATTTGAGTTGTGGTCCGCGCTCGCCGTTCAGTCATGTGATAAGATGGGGTCACGCATGTAATGACCGGCAGTATCGCCCTGTATCCCGGCCTGGATATGGTTAATCACCGTGCAGCCCCCGCGGTATCGCATGCTGATAATTTCCGGCGCTCACCGCGCATCGCTGAGCAGATGAGATCTCCAGCCCCTTCATCTCTCAGAAGAATATGGAGGAATTATCAAATGGGCGACAAACAACAATGAATGTAGATTTATCGTCCCCGGCCGCACGCTCTTCGCGATCCGATTGTTAATCACGGCGCAGGTGACACCTCCAATTGTATCACAACTTGGCAGAAGATGAACTCCTCTCTATTATACACAGGACGCCGCTGACACGCTTTATTCTCTCACTTTTTTATGCAATTTGGTTCCGTTAGACGGATTTGATGCGGTCGGATCTGTGAGTCGGGAATC